>NW_012147189.1:1386351-1413965 GCF_000956105.1 Propithecus coquereli | reverse complement strand
AGAATGTACAAGCCAGGTATCATGGACACCTGAAGCTCTTCTGAGCACACTGATGGTAATTTACTCAAGATCAGCCCAAGGGAGCTTCTGATCAAAAGGGTGAGGCTTGAGATACCCAGAATATGAATGATTTATTCTGAGTCCTAAAAGTTCAGAGTAAGAAGTAAAAAAATTTGGTGATCAGAAGTGCTGCAATTTTAAGTGAGTTAATTGGTGTAGGCCTCTTGAGAAGGTGATGTTGTGGCAGAATGGGATAGAGGATGCAATCTAAAAGAGAAGACGAAGGATGCAAGGAATTCCCTGAGTCCTTTCATTTTATTTTGTAGCAAATAGTGTGGATTCTAGAATCAGATTGCCTGGATTTGAAATCTGAATCCACTGCTTATTGACTGCATACTTTTGGAAAAATTACTTAACCTTTATGGCTTGTCCTCACTTATGAAGTGGTGATAATAATTGTCTTACCTTTAAAAGTTGGGTTTCTTAAAACCTTTAGGTTGGTTAAACTACCTGTCATTTATTTCAAGAAATATTAACATCTTTTAAAAGTAGTTGATCATAAGTATGAAAAATGTTTTTGTGATGGGTGCAAAATAAAATTAAATCACTATCATTTAGTAATTTATATGCATGCTTAAATAACCTTTGAGGATGCCCTCATTTTATGAAAACTTAGTACCGGACAATATAAGACCTGGAATTAGAACCCAGAACCTAATCCACTGGGTTATGGTTTAACGTGCTAGGCCACATTGATTCCAGCATAAGCTGATGTTTTAAGGATATTTAAAATGAATTGGGGAACACAGACTGCATCAAAGTTTGTGTATAAAATAAATGTATCCATTGGAAAAAAAGTTGTGGTATAAATGAGATAATGCTTCTAGCATGGTTGAAACCATGCTTAAAATGTAGTAAGTAGAGAATAGACACTAGCTATTATCATTATTGCCTTTAATACCAGTCCCAGGACAAGCCATATACTAAGGACCAGAATGGTAGAGGCTGGTATTGGGGCTGCTTTCTCAATCTAACAGCCCTCAATGCCACATCATTTCTACTGCTGTTTTTACAACAGGAACACATTGCCTAAATAAGGTCAAGGGCTGTTTTCCCCTCCATCTTCTAAACTTCTGATAGGTTGCTTAAGTGAGAGACAAAAGCTTTTCCTCTGTATTTTCCACCCCTCAGCTAAGAGACACACAAAGGAAAGTGTTTATTTATGCCAAGGATATTCTTATGACATAGCTGCTCTTAGAGATGACAGTCCCCTTGATGTCTGAATCCAGATATCCTGGTATCTGCATAGTACCCAGAACAATTCCTTGTTCAAAGTTGCAGATTATTATACATAGATGTCAAACAATGGAATCATTGAAAGATTACAAAGAAGGAAACAATAGAAAGAAAACTGGCATCGAAAAAATAAAGCTAAACAAGGAATAGGGCTTGCAAAGCATGATTAGGGTTAATTTAAAAAGTGCATTGAGATAAATGGAAATTATCACCAAGAGAAAGTAGAACCATCTAGAAAGAAGAAAGTCAGACATTAGCTTAAAACAAGCAGGATGCCTGGAGTGAGGAAGGAATGAAGAAGGAATACAGAAAGACAACAGAATAGAAAGAGGCAAGAGGGAGATAAGAAGATGGCAAACAGGTATGAGAGGCAGCCACAGAGTTTTACAGGAAGGTAAAAACAGTAGTTTGAAACAACTGGGTTTTTGGCAACCAGAAAACAGTCCCAGATATTAACCAGCATGACAAGTATGAAGCTGCGATGAATGTCAGTTCACAGACTATTTGTGACTCACTGATGCAGCTATTTCATGAGAGATTTAAAAAAACCATCTGAGAGTAGATTAAGGATATTTTACACAAAGGACTTTTTATGGTTTATCATGATTATTTACTTTTTGCTATAACATATAAAACTATTCTAAACTGTGGCAATGATGTTCCTTCAAAATTTTGTGTAAATTGTTTTATTTTATATAAAAAGCACATCAGATCACAAACATGTGGAAGGGTTGCTTCTCAGCATTCAGTTTTATATCCCTGAAGCTAATTCTACTTCCGCGCCAAGTAGATGTTGGAATTTCTCCATTGACTATTACACAAATTTCAAAAAGCCAAACCATTGAGTCGGAAGATGATAGTTTATGGCTCATTAACAATACATTTGCTTCTCAGAACTGTAAACACGGCCTTATGGATCTTAATGTAATTGTTTAGGATGAGTGTGTTGGCAAGAACTGTTGGAGTCTGTTAACACAGTCTGGAAAGCAACGTGTTTTACGCAAATCTGCAAAATGTTACCAACTCATTAAGCTAAGAGCTTTATGGCTCAATGTTCTAAGGCAATTCTGTAAGACACTTCCGAACAAGGCTGTATAACCATTTCTGGTTCTGCCATGATTGATGTGTATATAAAAGGGGCTGACTACATTCCTCATTGCATTATGCTGATGATGTTTCATCGTATTGTTGATTTTTTCCTAAACATTCTTTTTATCTTCTGTTATATAACTAAAAGCATACAGAGAGGCATTTGTACACATTCTATGGAATAGATTTTGCTATATTTAAATATAGTATGGAAAATGCAAAGGTGTTTCCAAAGCTATATTTTATAGATGCAGTATTAATGCCAATAGATTCCTACTCTTCTGCATGTTCCTTTAAAATTCAGTTTACCGTAGACACTTGGAATTGGAAAGGACTTTAGATATCATACAGTCCAACCTTCTACTCACTGAAGCAAAGCTTTCTACAGCATCCCTGTTGGATAGACTAAAATTCTGTGCATTTCAAGTGAGATAGCCTTGATTCAGTTAGAATATTTTCAGTTGTATATGAAAGAAACATAACTCAGACAAGGGAATTGTTTTCCCTGAATTTTTCAAGACTGAAAAATTTAGCAGTGTTTCTCATTCGCAGCATGGGTGGTTTGAAGGTCTTCAAGTTAAGTCACTATCTCTCTTTACCTCCTTTTTTTTCTTTTATTTCAGCATATTATGGGGGTACAGATGTTTAGGTTACGTATGTTGCCCTTGGCGCCCTCCCCAAGTCCGAGTTTCAAATATGTGCATCCTTCCGGTGGTGCGCATTGCACTCCTTGTGTATACAAATACCCGTCCCCTCCTCCCTCCTACCCCTCCCCTCGGCCCCCTCCCTCCTGCCCAACAGCCAACAGATGTCATTCCCATATGTGCACCTATGTGTTGATTAGTCAATACCAATTTGATGGTGAGTACAAATGGATCCCGTTCTTCTGCTCTTGTGGTGCCCCACTTTGGATAATGGGCTTAAGTCTAATCCGGGAAAGTATAAGAGGTGCTAGATCACTGTCTTTTCTTATGATTGAGTAATATTCCATTGTAAACATATACCAAATTTTGATAATCCACTCATGGACTGACGGGCACTTGGGTTGCTTCCACATTCTTGCAATAGTGAATTGTGCTGCCATAAACATTCGGGTGCAGATGTCTTTATCGTAGAATGTTTTGTGCTCTTTTGGGTAGATGCCTAATAGTGCTATTGTTGGATCGAATGGTATAGCCAAAGCAATCTTAAGTAAAAAGAACAAACTGGGAGGTATCAGTTTACCAGACTTTAAGCTGTACTACCAGGCTATAGTAACTAAAACAGCTTGGTACTGGCACAAGAATAGAGACATTGACCTCTGGAACAGGACTGAGAATCCAGAGATGAAACCATCTGCATATGGTAATCTAATTTTTGACAAAGCTGACAAAAACATACACTGGGGAAAAGAATCTCTTTTCAATAAATGGTGCTGGGAAAACTGGAAAGCTACATGCAGAAGACTGAAACTAGACCCCAACCTCTCACCTCTCACAAAAATCAATTCAAGATGGATAACAGACTTAAACCTAAGGCATGAAACCTTAAGAATTCTAAATGAAGATGTTGGGAAGACCCTTTCAGACATCGGCCTAGGCAAGGAATTCTTGAAGAAGAACCCCAAAGCAATTGCCGCAGCAACAAAAATAAATAAGTGGGATCTAATCAAATTAAAAAGCTTCTGCACTGCTAATGAAACTATCATTAGAGTGAATAGACAGCCCACAGAATGGGAAAAAATATTTGTTCTCTTTACCTCTTAATCCTGGTTTTGGTTTGTTTGTTTGTTTTCCAGATGACTTTCTTCAAAATCTGCTTTGTCTTCATGGCACCATTCAGGGCTCCAGAGTTACACCTTAACATCTCAATGACAAACACAAAAAGAAATTTTGTTTTTAACAGTTCAAGTCAAAGTTATAGATTTCAGTATGGTAAACTGACTTGCATCACAGACCCACTTCTAAACCAAACACTGGGACAGGGAAGAAGGAATACATGGAATGCTCAAGTTAGGTCATATACCCATACAGAAGTAGCCCCTAAATCAGAGTGATTTGGTAATTTAACTGGTGTGACCTGGATTATTTTTAATTGTCTCCTTTCTCTCATCCTTGACAACACATTGAAACACAATTGCTTCTCCTACCTCTTCAGTCAATTCTCTCTTCTAATGACACCAATACTGCCTTAATTCAAATTGACATTAAAGCTTTGTCTAGGACAATAGCTAGAGACATCCCATTCTCTCTAGTCTTCTCCTTTCTAAACTGTTTTCTATCTTGTGGCCAGTGTGCTCAACTTTAAAACCGTATTTCATTCCCTACTGCCCTACACTAGCCCATCCATCCATCCCTTTAAGATTCTTTTTCCATCTCAAATTCTACTTCTTCAAATTGAGAGATCAATATTGTTCTCTTCTATTATCTCACAATTTTCTCTATTTTCATTATATAGTCTGTCTTTACATTAGGTCTTAGATGCCTGTGTTGTCTTCTAGATTGTATCTAGAGGGTATGAACCATATCTAATTCATTTTTGTATTTGCAAAAAGCACTGAGTATGACATCTTGTCCCAGATAAGCTTTCAATAAAGGTTAGCTGAATTTAAATAACAAAGTGCTGAATTATTCAATATAAACAATACATGTTTTAAGAATGTATTCTTGGCCAAATTACTCCAGGAAAGGCAAATATATCATTATATAAGATTTCACAGCTCTATTAACTGGGAGGCATAGGTAGATTTCAGTGTCTGGTCAATATCAGGAGAAAATTCATGGGTCTTGTGCATTTCTTTAAATCTTGCAAGTGAGATAGTGATGGCTTTTATTCTGATCTATCTTTTCAAGGATGTTTCCATTGAAAACATATATCCCTGGAAGATAGGGACATTACCTCCCTTAGGGTTAAACATATGCTTGCTTATGGTCCATTATAAAAGGTTCAGGTTTCCTAAGCTTAGGGTTTCTTTTCTGCACTTCATGTGTCATCTGATTTGATCCTCTTCACAGCATCTTGTGGGAATTTGGACTTAGGCAACCAGTGCAAGGAAATACTGATACTCTGGCTATTGCTATTGTTGAGAGTAATAAAGCCTCTTTAACTCAGGTGTCTCATATCTTCTGCCAGAATTCATAAAAGCAGCAGCCTAACTTGTTAACTTGAAAGTAGGGTGCAATCTCAGAATCTTCATAGTTCTGAACAGTCTGTGTCACAGATAAGCTGTAGAAGTTTATATTTACTTATGGAACTTTGGCTTTTGTAATGGTTTGTACCATATGAAATGGAACCTGACAGAAGTCCAGTCATGATCTTGTACAACCCCACTGGATATTTTAAATGTATAGGATGATAGAGTCACTATTTTGCTTATAAAATATAGTACAGAATCAGTAAATTGACAAAATAATAGCTACATTTATGGATTGCCTATTATGTGTCAAGTACATTAAATGAATTAATAAATTAAATTCTGTGTTCCTTATATCAGTGAATAATACCACTGCCTGGGTCATATAAGCAGTTGTATAAGCAAAAAACCTGGGTCTCTTCCCTGATTGTCATTCTACTTTCCTCTACACCTAATCAGATTTTCACTTTTAGAAATCTGTATTTCTAGTCCTTCTGCTTTTTTTCCATATCCACTGCTTCCACCATAATGTCTCTCCCCAATGAATGAAATAATCTATATTGTCTCCTTTCCTCCTGTCTTATGATCCCCTCCTAGCCATTCTGTATACTGAACCAAAAGGAGCTTTCAAAACAGAAATCTGACCAAATCACTATCTTAAAAACTATCATTGACTTCCACTGTCCTCTGAGTAAAGCCAACACTCCTAAACTACAATTCATTTAACAGACACCCAAAATGACAGTGACCAAGACGATGATTGGAATTCTGTCAGGATTAAATAAGATAGAAGTGTATTTCTCTCTCAGATTACATTTTGGGGATAGACTGCCTAGGTTGGCATGGTGGTTCTGCTCATTGATGTTACTATGAAAACTGAACTCCTCATACCTTATTGCTTCACCAACTCTAATGTTGTCTCTAATCCACAATGTCCAAGCTCTATCAGGTAATACCACACCCTGTAAAAGCACTATCAAAGTATTTCTTACATTGTATTGTTATTTGTTAAAAATCTGATTCCCTCAATTAGAATATGAGCTCCTGGATGACTATAATTGTGTTTTACATACTCAAATTCCAACATCTATAGATTTTGGAAGTAGCATAGACTGGTCTTGCTCATGAATTGGATATGAGCATGAGTAGAAGGGAGGAATCAAGGATATTTCATTTTTTCTGTATGAAGAAAAAAATTTTTTTTTTTTTTTTTTTTTTGCTTGAGCCAAATGAAGAAGGCTGAGGAAAAAAAATTACACTTTCTGGGAAAAGTCAAGAGATCACTTTAGGCCATGTTTAAGTTTTAACTATCTATTAGAGATCCAAATTGATGGCACAGGAAGACAATTGGCTGAGTCTGGAACTCAGAGGAAAGTCAAGCCTGGAATTATGAGTATGGGAATCAATAGCACACAAATAACTTTAAAAGACATGCAGATAGATGAAATCACCTAGGGAGGTATGTGGAGAGGAGAGGAGAGGGCTCTAAAAGGACCAGTAAGGTGAAAAAGAAAGAAGAGCTTGTTTTTGCAGAAGGAGGAGGGACTGTTAAATAGTGTGTGATGCTGTTGAGAAGCTAATGGTGGGACTCAGAAAACAAAATCCCAAAATGAAGGCCTCAGAAGCAGAAATTTTTCTCTGACTTTCTTCTGCCCTCCTGTCTCTCAGTCCCATTTTTCCTTGAGGCTAGCCAAAGAAACTAGAATCCCTCTTCCCCAAGGTGGGTCGTAGAAACCTGAACCTGTTTTTCCCCAAAGCCAGCCATAGACACTAAATATATTACTTTAACTTTCCTTCTGCTTTTCTATGTAAAAACCTGTCATAAAGAAATTATCTGGGCTACCTTGTTTGATGCCAGGTCATGAGAACCCCATTCCAGAGAGGGTCCTGCACCATACAAAGAAAGAAGGAATGCATACTCAGGCCAAGAAGAATCTAGACAGACCAGCCTTGCTGAGTTTCCCCACTCAATCTATTAGCATAAGATCATACACTTTTTGTCCAATCATACTTCCACATGGCTGTTATCCGTACTTTGTTAAACATAAGCATAAAAACGGACAATTTCCCCTGTACCTTTGGATCTTCATTCTGAAGTCTACTGTGTATGCATTAAATAAATCTGTATGCTGTTTTTTTTTTTTTCTATTAATGTGCCTCTTGTCCAGGATTTTCAGTGAAACTTCATTAGGCAAAGAGAAAGCTTTTCCTTGGCCCCTACTAAGAAAACATAGAAAAGTATTCGCTAACTTTGGCAACATAGAAATGATCTGAAACTTTGACAAGGGCATTGATCAGGGTGTGTTGGGAGTGAAAGCAGGATTGTCATGGGTAGAATTACGAATTAAAGGTCAGGAAATGGAGGAAAAAATAAATATAAAATAGGGCAGAAATTAGTGGACAATGTGTCACTGAGGGAGATTTCTTTTTTTAATTTGGAAGAACATGTTGTATATTAGTGGGAATTATCCAGTAAGGAGGGGAAGATCAATGATGCAAGAGGGAAGGAATAGTCAAGCCAGCACAGTTTTCAGGAATATTCTAAGAATGAGGTCCCGGGAACAAGTGAGAAAGGACTAGCCTTAGATAAGAGGAGAGACAGTGCTCCATTTTATTATGAAGAAAAGAGAGTATCAATACAGGTGCAGGCAGAGTATAGATTTGGCAGTGGGAATTGGGAGAGATCTGCAATCTAATCAATTCTACTTTATCACTGAAGTGGTAGTTAGGGCGTCCAGTGTAGGAGGTGTAAGAGGTAAATCAGGTGTAAGAGGTAAATCTGAATATCAGAAGAAAGAGAAGTTACAAAAGTGCTGTCTCTGACAGTGGAAAAGAGAGATTATTGTAGAAACAGATCATTTCATGGGGCACTATTATGTGCCTAGTTGAGATTTGAAATGGAAATTTCTCAATTTGATTCTGTTATTTTCTTTATTTGTATCCAATTATATCTGAAAAGATGCAGAAGAAATCAGATTATTTTTTGAGTTATAGCTAATTATTTATATATTTTATTTTCCTCTATATAATGAAACAATAAAGAAACAATGAGAAAGACAATATACAAGACAATAAAGGTTCAAATCTAAATTCCCCACAGCACCCAGCATATTGTAATCCCTTAATAAACTTATCAATACATTTTGGAATGAATGAATATTTTACTTGCTATCTTTGTAAACTGGGTAAAGGATTTTCTTCTTTTATTTAGGAAAGTAAAATGCCATTAATAATCATAAGAAAATGAATGTAAGACAGGAGTATAAGATTTTTTATAGACTTAAAATAATGCAAAGTACTGTATCTTGTTTTTTTGCATTTGTGTCTTGCAAGAAGCTTAGAGAACATTTCATATTGAATGTTTCAAAATAATATCCCAAGGTGAAGCTCAAAAGTGGCTGAGAAGACTAAGTAGGGATGCTGAATATTTCAGCAAGTTGCCTTGTTGGACTGTAATTGCTGAGGCCCTAGATATTAAATGCTGAGTGGTGAGTTAGCTTTCTTGTTAGAAATGCCAAACTCAACTGTAAAGTAGCTGAAATTGTAATGCCCGCTTGAAAAACAATGTGGCCTAGAGCTAATCTCAATGTGGAAAGCTTGTTTACATATTTAGCAGATACTCTAACATTTAAAAACCTTACTATGAAATCTCAAGTTGCTTTTCCAATTTTTGGTAACTTTTACTTAAATTATTGGCATAACTAATAATACACTTTGGAAATATATTTTCTAGACCTTTGTTTAGAATCTAAATATATATATGTCTCTATGTATCCCATAAAACAACACAGACCCATGACCTGTCACTTTGAGAAATGGAGGCTGCCAATTGTTACTATTTTCCTTTTAATTGACCTTGAAACAATCCAAGTAAGTGATAAGTCTTCTCAAAGACTCATTTACCTGACAGCTTGTCCTTATGTGAAGAAAAGAAGTTAAAATAAATGTGCCAAAATGAAAATGAACAACAGAAAAAGTGCTGAGAAATATTTGGGGGATTATTTGGATTTTTTTTCTCCCCTCTTCATGCTTATAGAGAAATAGAACATATTAATCAATTAACTTTGATCCTGTTAAAGAAAACTTTCAGAAAAAGAGAATTTGCTTATGAAAGTAGATTTTATTATGGCATGCTGCTTATGTACTTAACCGATTGAGTTCCTGTACTGTATATCATCATTCATTCAATTTACATTTGAGTAATATCATGTGACTAGAATATTCTAGAGATATAGTACCCAATAAAAAAAAAGGTGATATAAAGAGGATAACTGACAATGTTTGGAATATATGATCAGTGAAAGCATTACTGATGAGATGATATTTGAGCTAAGATATGAATGATGCAAAAGAGCATTCCATGAAAAGGCTTTGTAGAGATTGCTCCAGTGGACAGTTGCTTCAGAATTTTTATATACAAAGCTCTTAGGAACCCATTCTTTAGGGGGGCATACCAGGAAAGTTCCTGAAAGGTATTATTTCATAAAAACCACTCTTTTAAAAATCAGATTGTATGTTCATTATTTGGGCTATATAGTGGAAAAGAATTAATGGAAGATATGATGATGTTAAAACCCTCATCCAGAAGGGGAGAGACAGGATGACTGACCAGAGACATCAGTTGCCAGATTGTCTCAGAAACAAGGAAAAGCTTTAGGTGAAAAAAAAGAAAAGACAAGAAAAACAACCAACACAGATTGGTGTTGAGGGCAAAGTGCCAGAACCTACCAGAGATTTCACAGGAAGAAGTTGCAGAGCAGAATAAGAAAGAGCCAGATACCAACAGAGATCAATCCACAAGAGGCTTGGTGCCTGGTGAAAAGGGTAGGTGGTGGAGGTTGGGAGTTGTTTCTCCTTTCTTCCCATCTCTGGCAGTTAGCAGGGCCCTGAGATGCTGGAAAGCCTTTCTACCCTCACAAGCCCGAAAGCTGCTACTGCCAGTGAATTGGGAGAATCTTGAGGACAAAGCATCAGGCTGCCAGCACCCTTAGGGTAGCTTTCTACCACCATAGACCCAAACTAAGACTGCAGGTAACATATTACTTCTCCACCCACCATGTGCCTTTGTCCTCCCAACAGAGCTTCAGCCCCTCAACTGTCATCTCACTTGTTCCCAGACAAACATTTCCCAACTCTAATCCAAACTGTGGGAGCCACAGCAGCTGGTAGGTGCCCAGGGATCTGCATGACACCAGAGCCTAGACATTATGGGCAGGCTGACTTCTGGAGAGAGGAACAGAAATGACCAGAGTGCTACCTTTTCTTCATTCAGACTTTTTCCTTCCCTGCCCCTCCCCTGCCCATGGTTGATGAGAGAAACAACTGAGCCAGGGCTCTCAGGAATGACTGCTTTCCCACTGTTGGTACATTCACCACACTAAGGCTTCCACAGAGAATGGGGCTCAAACTTTTCCTCTTAAAGATTTGCAGTGGACTAAGGGGTGCTCAGACTGCAAGCTCCCTGCTCACTGGCCCTCTCTGGTGCTGCTTGCCTGGCTGCTCCATCAAAGCAGGGGACACCCCAAGTGGAGGGACATCAAACCTGCTTGAGCATTCCATAGGCAACTCGGGACCAGGAAATTTCTTCCTGGCATGGACAGGGATAGATCTTTGGGGACCCAGGGACAGTCCTGCAGGCCAGATTCTGTACCCCCAGGACTCGATTGTATTGCTTGGGGGCACAGAGGGGAGATTTGTAAACTAATCTTGAGAGGTGAGGGAGCCTGCATCAGCAGAGCTGAAAAGAGAGTACAGTGTGAGTCCCAGCTGCAGTACACTTGTGGAGCAACCCTCCTCCCACATAAAGGCCATAGTTTTGGCCTGGAGCAGAATTCTGGACAGGGAAGCTCCCAACCTGCAGAGCCATAGCTGGGGAGCTCAGCTCGTTTGAGTCCTTGCCTGCTGGAAGATGCCAGAGGGAGACTGCAGGGCTGGGGGTAGAGGCGAGAAGAGTGAAACTTACTCCAGACAGCCAGATGGTAAGTGTCACATGCCCATGCCCCCACAAGCAGACTTTGAGGCTGGGTGGGGCCATTTCATTCAGGGGAAAGTCCCTGGTGGCTTTCCCAAGCAGCTTGTACCTTTGACCCTTGTCGAGACAGCTATCTTACCAGCTTTTATGGAGCCTGAGGGCAGGCTCAGCTGACACAGCCCATCCAACCTCACTACCCCCATTGCCTATGTTGTGGTAGAGAATAAGGACTCACCTGGAAGTTTTGGGGTCCTGCCCACTACCTGGGGCATTCAAGGGCTTCTTCTGAGGGGCTAAAGCTGGTCACAGGTCCCCAAACCAACACTGCAGCTTGTTCTTTCTGGCAAGTGTCACCCTACTGAGAGTAAGATCAAACTGCAAAGCCCTTTACAACATTTACTGACTCAATCATACAGGGTGTGGTTGATTCTTACCCACAAGCACCACTTACTGTCTCAGAGATTAAACTGGGCATGCCAATACAATTCACACTGTTAAAGAAGATCACAGAGCTGGGGAAAGAGAAAGGATTTCAAAGAACTCCATCCTCCATCATTAAAAAGAGACAGGGAATCTGCCCACACATATAGCTCACCACCACTACAACCTACAAACCATCAACTGAGAAAAGCATCACACTAAGGATATCTATAGCCAAAGCTTCCATTCAGAACCTAGACTGCCATCAAAGCACCCAGGAGCAAAGCCAAAGGTTCTTACCCAAGAAATGCTACAGAAACACCTTTACAAGTGAGGGGAAAAAATAGCTGCATACAAACAAAAGAAAATCCCAAAACAAGAAACAATAGCTTCTCCAGATGAGAAGGAATCAGCACAAGAACTCTGGAAGTATGAAAAATCAGAGTGCAAGGACACCCGCAATGGGGAATACCAGCTCTCTAGCAAGGGATACCAAATAAAATGAAAATATTGAAATGATGGATAAAAAATTCCAGATATGGATTATAAGGAAGCTCAATGAATTCCAGAGAAAATGGAAAACCAGCTCAAAGAAACCAGAAAAACAATTCAGGAAATGAATGAAAAATTTACTAAAGAGATAGACATATTTTAAAAAAAAGCCAACAGAACATCTGGAAATGAAAAATTCATTTAAGGGAATACAAAACATAGTGGAAAATTTTAAGAGTAAACTAGACCAGGCAGAAGAAAGAATTTCAGACCTTGAAAACAACTCTAATTATTATAACTCAGTCAGTCAAAAATAAAGAACAAAAAATTAAGAGGAATAAATAAAGCCTAGAAGAAATATGGGATTATGTAAAATGGCCAAATATAAAACTCAATTGCATCCATGAGGGTGAAGAAGAAAATGCACAAGGGCTGGGAAACATATTTGAGGGAATAATTAATGAAAACTTCCCTGCCTTTGCTAGAATTTAGACATCCAGGTAGGAGAAGCTCAATAAACACATGGGAGATTCATTTCAAAGAGTCAATCTCCAAGACGTGTACTCATCAGACTGGCCAGAGTCAACACAAAGGAGGAAGTCCTGTAAGCTGTGAGCCAAAAACATCAAGTTACTTACAGAGGAAAATCTATCAGGCTAACTGCAGACTTTTCAACAGAGACTGTACAAGACAGAAGGGATTGGGGCCCCATGTTCAGTCTTCTTAAACAGAACAAATGCCGCCTAGAATTTTGTATCCTGCAAAACTAAATTTCATATATGAAAGAGAAATAAAGCTTTTCCAGACAAGCAACCACTGAGGAACTATGTCACGACCAGACTTGACCTGCAGAAAACATCCAGAATTGCATTATAAATGGATTGGCACAATAGATATTCACCAGTGTAAAACTACCCGAAAGCTAAAGTTCAGAGATCATATGAAACAATAACATAAGAGGGAAAACAAAGCAATAAGATATTAGCCAAAATGATGAACAGGACAGCATTTGACATAGCAATCCTATCAATGGATATGAATGGTGTGAATGCCCCACTCAAGAGACAGCCTAGCTGAGTAGATGAATACATACAATTCAAGCATCTGCTTTCTACAGGAAACACATCTAACCCACAGGACCCATATGGACTAAAATGAAAGGTTGAAAAAATTATTCCATGCAACTGGAAACAAAAGAAAGGAGGTTAGCCATTCTTATATCAGATAAATTTGACTTTAAATCAACAATGATAAAGAAAGGCAAATATGGTCATTATATAATGGTAAAGGGAACAAATCAACGAGAAGACATAGCAATCCTAAATATTTATGCACCTAGCACAGGAACTCCCAGATTCATAAACCAAATAGATAAATGGCAGCATCATAATTTCTGAGGACTTTAATATCCCACTAAAAGAACTAGTCAGATCCCCCATGCAGAATATAAATAAAGAAACACTGTTCTTAAATGGGATTCTGGAAAAAAATGGGCCTAACAGACATTTAGAACATTTTACTCAAAAACTACTGAATACGCATTCTTCTCATCAGCACATGAAACATTCTCCAAGATTAATCATATCTTAGGTCACAAAACATGTCTCAATGAATTCAAATAAATAGAAATTATACCATGTATCTTCTCTGACCACAGAGGAATAAAAGTAGAAATCAATTCCAAGAGAAACACTCAATTCTACACAAAGTCAGGGAAATTAAACAACCTACTTCTGAATGATTATTGAGTCAATAATAAAATTAAGATGGAAATCAAAAGTTTCCTTGAACTGAATGACAAAGGGGAGACAAACTACCAAAATCTATGGGATTCAGCAAAAGCAGTCCTAGGGGGAAAACTCATACCCTACATCAAAAACACAGAAAGATCACAAATTAACAATCTAATGACACATTTCAAGGAACTAGAAAAGGAAGAGCAAAAAAAACCCAGAGCCATCAGAAGAAAAGAAATAACTAAGGTCAGAATAGAACTAAATGAAATGGAAAACAAAAAAATACAAAGAACCTACAAAACAAAAAATTGGTTCTTTGAAAAGATAAACCAAACCAATAGACGTCTTGCTAGACTAATCAGGAATAGAAGAGAAAGGATCCAAATAGGTTCAATCAGGAATGAAAAAGGAGATATCGCAATTGATACCACAGAAATACAAAGTATCATCTGTAAATACTATGAAAATATGCATAGGCATATAAACTAGAAAACGTAAAGGACATGGACAAATTCCTGGAAACATGCAACCTCCCAATACTCAATCAGGAAGAAATGAAACTCCTGAACAGACCAACAATAAGCAAAGAGATTGAACCAGTAATAAAATATATTCACACAGTAAAAGAGCCTCAGACCAGAGGAATTCACAGCTGAATTTTATCAGACCTACAAAGAAGAGCTGGTATCCATATTGCAGAAATTATTCCATAACTTCTAGAAGAAGGAAATTCTTCCCAACTCATTCTACAAAGCCAGTATCACCTTGATACCAAACCCAGGAAAGGACACAACAAAAAAGGAAAACTATAGACCAATATCCTTATAAATATTGATGCAAAAAAATCTCAATAAAATACTAGCAAACCAAATTCAATGGCACATCAAAAAAATGAATCTACCACAACCAAGTGGGCTTCATTACAGGGATGCAAGGATGATTCAACATATGTAAATCCATAAATGTGATTCACTACATAAACTGAAGCAAAACAAAGACCATATGACATCTCAATGTAGAATGCAAAAAAAGCACTCAACAAAATTCAGCACCTTTCATGATAAAAACCTTCAAAAAACTGGGCATAGAAGGGACATATCTCAAAATTTTAAAAGCCATATATGACAAACCCATAGCCAACATCATACTGAATGGGGAAAAGTTGAAAGCATTCCCTCTAAGAACTGGAAAAAGACAAGGGTGTCCACTGTCATGACTTCTATTCAACATAGTATTGGAAGGTCTAGCCAAAGAAATCAGGCAAAAGAAAGAAATAAGGTGTATCCAAACCATTAAAGATGAGGTCAAACTATTGCTTTTTGATGACAATATGCTCTTATATCTAGAAAACCCCAAGACTCCACCAAGAGAGTCCTGAAAGTGATAAATAAATTCAGCAAAGTATCAAGTGAAAAAATCAATATACACAAATCAGAAGCATTTCTGTACAGCAATAACAGTCAAGATGAGGGCCAAACCAAAGACTCAATTCCATTCACAATACTTACAAAGAAAATAAAATACCTAGGAATATACTTAACCAAAGATGTGAATGATCTCTACAGAGAGAACTATGAAACACTGAGGAATGAAATCGCAGAGGACACAAACTAATGGAAAACTGTATCATGCTCATGGATCAGTAGAATCAAGATTGTTAAAATGTCCATACTATCCAAAGTAATTTATAAATTCAATGCACTCCCCATCAAAATACCAATGTCATATTTCATAGATCCAGAGAAAATAATTCTACACTTCATTTGGAACCAGAAAAGAGCCTGAATAGCCAAAGCAAAAAGAACAAATCTGGAGGCACCATCAGATTACCAGACTGCGAACTACACTATAAGGCTATAGTAACCAAAATAGCATGGAACTTGAACAAAAATGAAGACAAAGACCAATGGAACAGAACAGAGAACTCAGATATAAAACTATTCACATATAGTCATCTTATCTTTGACAAAGCAGACAACAATATACACTGGGGAAAAGAAGCCCTATTCGATAAATGGTGCTGGGAAAATTGGGCAGCCACATGCAGAAGAATGAAACAGGACCCATATCTCTCACCACCCAAAAAATTAATTCAATATTGATAAAAGACTTAAATATAAGGCACGAAACCATAAGAATTCTAGAATAAAATGTGGGAAAAACTCTTGTAGACATCAGCCTAGGCAAGGAATATATGACTAAGATCCCAATGGTAATTACAGCAACAACAAAAATAAATAAATGTGATTGATTAAATTAAAAAACTTCTGCACAGCTAAGTTAATAATCAACAGAGCATACAGACAACCTACAGAATTGGAGAAAATATTTGCAAACTATATATTCGATAAAGGGCTAATAACCAGAATCTACAAAGAAACCAAACAAATCAGCATTAAAAAACCCCCAAAGAACCCCATTAAAAAGTGAGCAAAAGACATGAACAGAAGCTTTTCAAAACAAGATAGACATATGGCCAATAAACATATGAAAAAATTCTCGAAGTCACTAATCAACAGGGAAATGTGAATGAAAATCACAATGAGATATCACCTTACCCCTGTTAGAAAGGTTTTTATTATAATGTCCAAAGACATCGGGTGGGCAATGATGGCAATTTGAATTATGTTGGAGGCAGTGGAGATTGAGAGAGTGGACTGATATAGAAGGTAAAGCAGAAAAGACTTAAGGATTAGATATAGGGTGTGGTGATATGTGAAAGAGATAGCCTCATTGTTCATGAAAGGCAGAAAAGAAGCATATGTATGTGGGTGTGTGACTGCTGATAATTTGTGTTTTAATACTACCGAACACATGGTCAAAATTCATGATATCAAGTTTCATTGTCTGTTATAACAATTTTGAGGGCAAAATATAATCCTGGCATACTCAACTAAAGTACTTCCTTTGATTTGTTAGTGACTCTAGTAGAAAATAAATATTATTCAGCATTGTTGAGGAAGAAAAAATTAAACTTAAAGTATAATTAAAGTGATTTCTGATCTTTTTAGTATTCATATGTGTCATTAACTACCATATACTTTAAAAATTTATAAACCCTGGGAAGTTTGACAATTGTTGAAGGTATAGAGATCTTAAATTAATAACACGAAGCAATTACATGAGATTTGTTATGTCACACAAGTAAGCATCGCATAAATAAATCCTTTAAAATATTACTTTGTATTCATATAGGTGTCAGTTTGCAAAGCACTTCTCCATCAATGGTACTATTACATTTTTATAACAACCCTATGAAATGTCAGGGTGGCTGTTATTATTTATAACCCATCGAGGATACTAAGACTTATATTAAATGATTTGCTCAATATTGAACAGATAATGACTGAAGAGTCTGACCTAAATCCCATGACTCCCACCTTCAAATAAAGTTGCTTTTCTATTAAAAGGATTAAACAAATACATACACAAATACAAAAATAGGTTTTATAGTTGTCCCTTGGTATTTGTAGGGGAATGTTTCTAGGACCTCTGTAGAATACAAAATCCAAGTATGTTTAAGGCCCTTAAATATAAAATGACATAGTATTTGCATTTAACTTATATACATCTTTCTGTATACTTTACACCATCTCTAAATTACTTGTGATACCTAATACAATGCCATGTAAATATTTATATTCTATTGTTTTTAATTTGTATTATTTTTTACTGTTGTATTTTTTTTATTGTGTTTTAAAAATATTTTGATCTGCAGTTAGTTGAATCTACAGATGCAGAATCTGCAGGCATGGAGGGCTGAGTGCAATTTATTATATAAGTTACTTTACTACATCTGTTGAGAATCTTATACCTGCAATGCATGTTAATGCCAATAGATCACAGTAATTTTTTTTGGATGAAGTATACATCTAAAATAAAGTATTTTGGAAAATTATAGAAACAAGTTGAAGAAATATTTTTTCTCTTTGAAAATACAACATGAAATAACAATATCGGATTACTACCACTTCTAGACAATAAACAAAAGAAAAAAAGCAAAAATTTTGGGTGATATTTAAATATAGAGAAATCATGATTGATTCTTACTCCAGTCTAGAAAGAACCACAATGTACTTATCCCGTGATTGCCTCTTCTCTTCCCTAGACTTTTTCAGAAAGATGTCCAGTGAAAAAAAATTTTTAAAAACCACTTTGGTAATCAAAGTAATGATGATCAATTCTCAGCTGTGGTGACTCACTCCTGTAGTCCCAGTGTTTTGGGGGCACCAAGGTGGGAGGGTCACTTGAGGCCAGAATTTTGAGACCTGTCTAGACAACATAGCAAGACTCTGTGTCTCTACATAAAATTTGAAAGAAAATTAGCCGGGCGTGGTGGCAGGCCCTGTAGTTCCAACTACTTGGAAGGCTGGGGCAGGAGGATCACTTGAGCCCAGGAGTTCGAGGCCACAGTGGGCTATGATGACACCACTGCCCTCTAGCCTGGGTGACAAAGCAAGACCCTGTCTCTAAAAAAACAAAAACAATTCCCACCATCCCAAAATGTTTCCTTACGGGATTACAGTTTTGTTTTCCATACTGTAATTTTAGATATTGTCTTATTCTGTGATGTATGGAAAGATGAAGAACAGTCCTTAGTGCTTCAAAGAACTAGATGTCATATACTTGAACATATTATTAACACGTTTTATATTAGGCCCAATCTTTTCTCCTCTGCATAGAATAAAATCTAAGTTGCTTTAACCATTTATTTGAACTATTAAAAAAAAGATGGAAATAGGGAAGATTGTTGTCCAAGATATGTTTAGTCCATGAAAACATTGAATAGAGAATATCTTTAAAGAATACTCCAGGGAAATATATCTCTGTCAAGAAAGGAAATGTTTTATCTTACCATTTTTTCTCCTTGGATTTTACATCAAAGAAAAGCTTTGAGTCTATTTTTGTTCTAAGTTTATACTTTGAATAAAGTAGTAATAATTTATTAATAGTTTCTTAAAACTTGTCTAGGTTTATCTGTAGGGCTAGACAAATAATAGCATCACAAGATTTTTTAAAGCAAATGGTGGTAACAAGATTTTAATTTAGAGATAATCCCTCTAAGAGAATGGACCAGTAATTAACATGCTTATTTTCCTTCTTTCAGGATGTTATTCTATTCTATATATTTTATTACATAGATATCTTTAAAAGTCTTATTTAAAACCCTTTATCCTTTTTTTCTTTTTGGTTTGAGGGAGATAACAAAGGTTTGAAAGGGAAATATTTCCCTAATAGACAGATAAACTTTACCCCAGGCCTCAACACTACATTTCTGGCCCCTGTTGCTGTTGGCAGGCACACAGGAGCTTCACTTCAGAGCAGCGCGGTTTACGTCTCACCCCGAAGCAAGATACTATGAGGTGTACTCACAAGGAGGTTCATTAACAGCATGTGTTATTTCCATTCAAGAAATCAATGAAGACTATAAAACCTGTGTGACCTCTAATCCCTTCTGTCGTCAATGGTAGGGTGGCACATTGACAAAGCCCTCTGGGGAAAAAAGGTGTTAAGTGTGAGAGGTTACAAGGCTTTAACTGGCAGTTTTCTGTGATGGCAACATTAATATTTGGGCTTTCTGTAATGGAATTTTCTATGATGCTTCCAGGCATAAATGATATTTAGAATTGGATTTAATCATCAACCATTTACTGCTTTCACCAAGGAAATTTCCCATGGGAAGTAAAAGACTTGGCCTAAATCTTACACTTTCTTCTTTTAGGGAACTCAAAATCAATGGAAAACTGCCTGGTTTTGTTCATTTAGACAGCTATGCTTATGAGGACCAAAGTTTGGGATTGAAATCTTACCTAGAACTTCAATTGAGAGACCTCACACAATTCACTTAAATATTGTGTCATCATAGAAAATCAGTCTTAGTCACATGAATACACAGTTTTTCCTCAGTACCCATGGGGGATTGGTTCTAGGACCCCTTACAGATACCAAAATCTGAGGATCTCAAGTCCCTTACATAAAATGGCATAGTATTTCCATATAACCTACACGCATCCTCCCATATACTTTAAATCATCTCTAGAGTATTTGTAACACTTAATACAATGTAAATGGTATATGAATACTTGTCACATTGTATTTTTATTTATATTATTTTTATTGCTGTATTGTTATTATTTTTTGTTTTATTTTTCAAATATTTTGATCTGTGTTTGGTTGAGTCTGCAAAGGCTGAATCCACAGGTAAGAAGGGCTGACTGTACATGTAACTAATACATTGCTCCTTCTCTATTATCAGAGATAAAACATTGGCTCTCCAGAGAAATGCTCTAGGCCCTTAGTGGGCTAAGGTGGTGCTTATTAAACATTTCTTCTTTTAAAAGGTGTTGGCCTTGGATTTTAATTTAAAACCCCAGTTAAGGACTGTTAGCTTTTTCCCTAAGGGTCAATTATACCTTAATCCTATGCAGGGATAAACCAAGAACAAAGCTTTGATTTCTGTAAAAGGTGTTCTCTTAGTCCATTTAGGCTGCTATAACAAAGTACCATGGACAGGGTAGCTTATAAACAACAGGAATATGTATCTCATAGTTCTAGAGACTGGAAAATCCACAATCAAGGCACAGGTAGATTCACTGTCTGGTGAAGGCCCATTTTCTGGTTCATAGATGGTACCTTCTCATTGTATCCAGTGAGGAGGGAAGGGACAAGGGAGCTCTCTGGGATCTTTATAATAAGGGATAAATTCCAATCATGAGGATTCCACCTTCATGACCTAATCACCTCCCAAAGCCCCCACCTTCTAATATTATGACCTTGGGGGGTAAGCTTTCAACGTATTTACTTAGGGGGATACAAACATTCAGACTATGTCTAGTGTCTTTTTTTTTGTCTTCCTATCTCTATTTATTAAAGGGAAATAAGAGAGGAGATTCTCTCTTGATTCTTAGCTTGTTTTGGCTGGTAAAGAATGGAGCTTTCCTTGGATTATCAGGATAGTCTGTGTAACTTCCCGGGTTGGTAGACTGAGCAGTAACAGGGACTCAGGCAGTAAGGATATTTCTCAAGGAATAACAAGGCCCATGGAAAGGCTCATCTTCAGGCTGGCTCGCTCAAACTTCATTTTCACCTGTTTAACTGTGGTTATGATAAGTGCAGTGATGGCTAGAACATGTATTGAAAGGGGCCTCTGCCCTGGGCCCCATCATGTGTATATATTTATGGGCTATATCCTTTTGTCTCTATACTGAGGCACTCCTCTGATAAAATCAGATAGATTTTATCCAATATATTAATAGTTATATTAATATTACATTAATTAACTCCTAGTCCTCAATATATGTTTAACATTTTCAGTTAAATCCTTTCTCCACTATAATTTTAGAAAATTTAAAAGAATTTATACTTTACATGTGTTTTGACTATTAAAATAACCTTCTGTCTTTAAAATTTCATACTAGCTTTCCATATGCATAAACAGTATTTCCACATCACTACTGAACTGGAGAATGAGTCATTACAAAGTATTATGAGAAGAAAAGTTAAGTGGGGGGACTTCAGACATGCTAAGATTTAACCTTCAAAAGCTTCGGTATCAAAGAACATGCACTTTTTTTTTTCTCAAGTTTGGAAAATATTGGTAAAGTAAATGTGAACATTCCTGAGTCATCAAATTAAGATATATAAAAATGAGTAATGAACTCCCTATGAGGGACCATTTTCCTTCCGGCCACTTTTCTTCTTCCTTTCATTTCCCTTTTCCTCCTTCTGATTTTGCTCATCTCCATCTTCACCTCTAACCCACATCTCAAGACTAATCTTGATTTTCCTAACCTGATGCAATTATCTCTTTAAAAAATAGTGGAATGTTTTAAAGTTCGCTTGAGTTTTCAAATGTCCTAGATTCTCAGTAAATTTATATTAATACATAAGACAGGCTTCCATAATTTAAAAAAAAATAAAATTCTAGCAAACAAGTGTCCTACTTCTGCTTGAAATTTGGAAACCATGTTTAATGTTTTAAAAAGTTAATGCTAACACATATAGTGCAGTCAGGTTTGTGTGGTTGAGATAAACATCACTAGCAGATATTCCTTCCTTAAATGTCTTCCACATGCTTCATCAGCAGGAGTGATCTTTGTCTGATGCAATCTCAATAGTACATTAATATTTATGCTGCTAACCACTCAATGTTATGTCATCACAGATTTCCTTTGCCCCGAGAAAAATTACTAAATTTATTTAATCTTTTCCATGAAATTTATTTGATCATACTAGGGATTTTGTGATCAGGACTATTTATGTTTTAAAATTTGGTATTTATACTGAATGAAGTATTTACATAAAAAGTTATAGTTTTACCTTATGTTAGTCTGCTTTGTGCTGCTCTAACAGAAGACCTAAGATTGGATAATTTATAATGAACAGTATTTGTCTCACAGTTCTGGAGCTGGGAAGTTTAAGATAGGGGGATGGGAATCTGGCAAAGGCCTTCTTGCTGCATCATCACATGGCAGAAGGCAAAAGAGAGGGAGAGGGAGGGAGCAAGAGGGGGCCAAACTCATCCTTTCATAATGGCACCAATGCCCCGCAGGATAGTGGAGCCTTCATGGTCTGATCACCTCTTAAATGTCCTACCTCTTAATACTGTTACAACGGCAATTAAATTTCAACATAAGTTTTGGAGGGGACAAACATTCACACCACAGAATACCTTACCAGGGGTGGAGAACCTGCAGCCTTAAGGCCACATCTGGCCTTCTAGGTCCTTAAGTGTGGCTGTTTGACTGAATCCAAATTTTACAAAACAAATCCTCGGCTTATACAAATAAAGCCTGAAGTAGGTAAAGGTATATCCTACCCTCACAACAGACTTTTATTAAGTCTCTATTATGTTTGTCTAAAAATTGAATTTTTGTTTATATCATGCAGGATTTTATTTAGAATCCTTTCAGTGATTCAGCAGAGTTCATTAAATGTTAACTTGATTTCCACATTAATTTAATGATGACATCACTGTGTAAAGTGAGAAACATGCGTATCAAACATCTCCTAATATGGCAATCCGATGATCTCTTTCCTCTAAACTTCTATTAGATTTTCTATGTATATAGAGTGACATTAAAAATACAGAATTATTCTGTTCTTTGGTGATTTTACTTGTTCTCAAGTTTCATTCTCAAATACATATTTTGATCCCACAATGGTCAATATATTTTTGGGAAGTTAGTAGATGCTTATCTAATGCATGCATACTGATTGATTTCCTACAAAAGGCTCATATTTAAAGTTGATATTAAAATATTCATAGCATCCTTATACTGAGTAATTAAATTAAGTCATCTAATTGATGATGATACAAAGATAATTCTTATATTAATCAGGGTAACTTAGATTTTGCTGTGTAACACAAAAGCTCGAGATCTCAGTGATGTAAAACAACAAATGAATATGTCTTGGTCATTGTATCTGTCTATTGTGGGTTGGTTGGAAGCTCTGTTCCTATTTCTTCACTGTCCTCACTCCTGGTGAATTATCCAAATATTCACATCACAGAAGGAAAGGGAGCTCTGGAGGTTCTTGCACTGATGTTAAATGTTCTGATCCAGAAGTGGTATGTTTCTGCTCACAACCTCCTGGCCCAAATTAGCCATATAGATAAACTCAACTACAAAGAAGCCAAGAAGTTCAATTGTATCATGGGTAGTAATGACCACCATAGGCCTTATCATTCACTTAATCACTTTAATTATTGAATGCTTATAACATGCCAATCACTTTTCTGAGCACTAGGGCTATAGTAGAGGACAAATCAGATATGGAGTACTCCCCCATGAAGCTTACATTCTAATTGGCAGATAATAAAAAAATGAAAGAATGAACAGATGCATGGATTTTTAAATAAAAAAATCAGATGCTAAAAATGATGCAAATAATTATAAAAGACTTACCTCATGGGAAGTGACTTATGGGGTACTTTAGACTGATGAGCAGAGAAGGTCTGAGAAGGTGACATTTGAAATGAGACCTGAATAGCCATCAAGAGCTGGTCACATGAAGATTAGAAGGAAGGGACTCCAGAGAGTGCAGCCATGTAATGATTCTAAGGTAGGAATTGGTTTGCTGTGTTTGAGAAGGAGGAGGCAGGCCAGTGTGGAGGAAGCATGGTGGTTGAGGGGAAGAGTGTTCTGGGACAATGGTAGAGGTCAGCCAAAGAAAGGTTTTGCATTTTATTCTGTTTGATGGAAAGCTTAAAGGTAAAACACTGGAATAGTATAGCTGATTGAGAGTTTTAAAAGATTCTACTGGGTGTTATGTAGAGATGGAGCGTAGAGGGAAGCAAGGAGTGGACAGATTTGAAATATTTTCCCAGGAAGGTTTATAGGTCTTGCTATTGGTTAAAGCGGGGATATAGAAATAAAGATGACTCAAGAACAGTTTCTCAAGATTTCTGGCTTGAATATCTATCTATTTAGATAGTAAATTAGTACTAAGATAGGGGAAACTGGGAAGAAAAAGACACAGGGTTGTGAGCATGGATAGGTTAGGAATCAGGAGTTATGCTGTGATAACATGAACTTTTCCCTACTAGGGAAACAGATGGACACATAAAGAAGCAAATCAATGAGTCTCGAAACTGGGCTAAGTTTAGAGATATAGATATGAACTACCATGTTAATTGTATGATATTTAAAGCCAAAGTACTAGATGAAATAACCTAGTTAATATTCTAGATAGAAAGAAAAAATTACCTGCTACTGAGTCCCAGATTACTAGGGACTAAGGAAAAGAAGGAAACAAGAGAGACTGAGATGCAGTAACCAATCTGCATAAAAATAATCCCTTGTAGAAGCCAGGGGAAGAAAGTATTTTAAGAAACAACCAGTTGTATTACATGTTCTTGAGAGATCCAGTAAAATAACAGAGAAGTGTCTATTGGGCTTGGCAATATAGAAGTCATCATTTGCCTTATCAAGAGTAGTCTCTGTGGAATGGTACAAGGAGAAGTCCAACTGGAGTGGGGTGAGGAAAGGAGAGACTGTGAGGCAAAAAAGTGGAGGCAGGAGTTTCGCCATGAAAAGGATAAAAATGTTATTAATTGGAGGGGAATGTAGGTTCAACGAAAGTATGTTTTTAAAGAAATAGTAGATATAATTTAGGAGGGGGCAATAAAGTGGAGAAAGTTTTTGAGAAAGTGAGCGAGAAAGGGAAGAGAGATGAGAGAACCAATGGTTCAGTGAAAGAGAAAGCAGAATATGTTCAGTAATAAGATCTTGAGAAGATGAGGGTATCTGGAATCCAGAAAATAAGTGGATTTAAGCAGGGACAGTTCATTCATAATTACAGGAATGAAGGAAAGGATCTGTGTAAGTAGAGATTTATTGGTAGGTTTGTGGAGGGAACAGGAGAAACCAGTTGTATTGCTTCTCTTTTTAAGCATGAAATAAGATCATCAGTTGAATGTGAAGGAGAAAAGGGGATGTGGATGGTTTTAGGAAATAGTTAAAAATGTGAAATAGTTAATTTGGAGAGTGATAAAACAAAAAGACAAAGAAAATATAGAAAGATTGCTACATTGTGTTGAGTGATTATTTTATATTTGTGTTTATGCATTTATCATTATACATTACAGTTTATGCATTTATAGTGAAATTGGTCAGCCTAATTTTAAATTATTCTCCAGCCAAGTTTAGTTGTTTGGGTGCAGGCATGGAAGAGGAAGATCAGTAGGTTTAACTAGAGTTTCAGCTTTGCCAAGAGAATAAGATAGAGGAAGAGATATGTGAAAGAAATAATTATTGTAACAGAGTGACTATAATGATGGAAAATGAGCTCTAAATTGGGTACACAGAGAAGTGAGAATATGACAAGACAGAGGATAGTGCTTAATATTGAAAAAGTGTTACGGTGCCAGATTAAAAATCTTACACGTTGAGGGTAGACAGGCATATAAATAATTCACTATAAAACAATGTGATATATCCTATCTTTGGACAAATTTAGAGTCTCATGGGAATAATTAATTCTGCCTGGGGGCAAGGGTTGGAGAATATATCTAATACACTTACTGCTTTCTAAGAATTATGTCAAATCTTCAGAGCAGAGTTGGCCCTTTTATTACCTAAGCTGTAAATAACCTTTAGAATTTGGAGAGCCAGTCACAGCCTGTTGAGAGCTTAACCATATTTTTCTACAATCCTCCTTTATGCTAGAAACAGAGATATCAGTTAGTAAGCTATTATTGTAATCTGGGCACATAGAAATGCACTTAAACCTTACCAGCTCTCAAGTGACAATTGCAGTGCAGAAATGAGGCCCTGCTGAACATTAGATCTAGGGAACAAAACAGGGAAGCATTAAACATGTAGTTTAGAAGGCTGAAAGAAATAGCAATACCATTGGTAAGAATAGAGAGCCTGTCTGGAAGAAAAATGGTTGACACTGGAAATAAGAGCTATGAGATGATAATAAAGCATGTGGGAACAGGTGGAAATATAGAGTTGATGTGCCAGGACTAGAAATGAAGACTGGGAACCTCTAGAATAGAAGCAATAGCAGAACACCACATTCATCAAGATGCTGCTCTGCCCAAGAACCTGTAATGTTTACCTGTGTTATCAATTTTAACGTTGCCATAATCTGTTCCATTCTAGACATCAAACTTTTTCCCTCACTATTTTCTTCACCAGCCCAGACTGCTCCCCATCCTCAGATATTCATACCTGCACCCATGCTCTGCTTTTGCTTGTTCTGTTTCCTTCATCTGGAGTGTTTTCCCTCTTTCCTTGTCATGTATCTTACCCATCTTAAAACTCACCTTTTCTATAAAACCCCACTCTAAAACCAAAATTATAGAAATATGATAGTTATATAAATTCTTTACACACTTAGGGTTAGTATTTGCTGTTGTATTAATATTTAATTTTTCCATGTGGTTAATTTTTTCTCCCCAGATGGATTTATTTGCAGTAGCTGTATAATTGAAAGAGCTTGGAATCTCGAGTTCTGGCTTCAAATCACATTCAGGTACTTTTTAGCTTCATGGTACAGTGCAGATTTTTTTGATCTGGTTTTCTTACATATGAAGTAAGGATTCCAGTTTTTAACCTACAAGTCTATTATGAGAATTATGTGAAATGATATAAATAGACTTTTTCATGTGGACAACACAATCCATTCTAGTTGTAATGGTTTATGTGTCAAATTGACTAAGCCATGATATCTAGATATTTGGTCAAATATTATTCTAAATGTTTCTGTGAAAGTATTTTTTAGATGAGATTAACATTTAAATCAGCAGACTTCGAATAAAGCAATTACTCTCTATAATGTGAGTGGAACTTATCCAACGAATTGAAGGCCTCAGTAGAAAGGCTGACCTCCCTAGAAGAAGAGAGAATTCTGCTAGCTAACTGCCTTTAGACTCAAACTGCAACTCTTCCCTGAGTCTCGGCCTTCTGATTTACCAAGATTTTGGACCTGTCAGTCTTCACAATTTTCTGAGCCAATTCCTTAAAATCAATCTTTTCTCTCTTTCTCT
>NW_012147189.1:1371754-1385506 GCF_000956105.1 Propithecus coquereli | reverse complement strand
GAACCATATAATATGCATTCTTTTCTAACTGACACATCTCACTTAACATTTTTTTTATTTCAATAGGTTTAGGGGGTACCAGTGTTTTTTGTTACATGGATAAATTGTATAATGATGAAGTCTGGGCTTCTGTATGTGGATATCCAATTTTCCCAGCACCATTTATTGAATAAGTCATCCTTTCCCTAGTGGATGTTTTTGTCTACTTTGTCAAAAATCAGTTGGTTGTAGCTATATGGTTTTATTTCTGGGCTCTCTATTCTGTTCCATTGATGTATGTGTCTACCTTTATACCAGTACTATGCTGTTCTGGTTACTATTATCTTGCAGCATAATTTGAAGTCAGGTAATGTGATGCTTCCAGATTTGTTCTTTTTGTTTAGGATTACTTCAGCTTTTCAGGCTCTTTCGTGAATCCATATGAAATTTCGGATTTTTTTTCTAGTTTTATGGAAAATGACATTGGTATTTTGATGGGAATTGCACTGAATCTGTAAATCACTTTGGGCAATATGAACATTTTAACAATATTGATTCTTCTAATCCATGAGAATGGGAAGTTGGGAAAATTTCTCATTTGTTTATGTCATCTATGATTCTTTCATCAGTGTTTTGTAACTCTCCCTATAGAGGTCTTTCACCTCCTTAGTTAAATATATTCCTAGGTATTTTATTTTCTTTGCACCTGTTGTAAATGGTATTCAGTTCTTTATTTGACTCTCAGCTTGTCTGTTATCAGGGTAGAGAAATGATACTGATTTGTGTACATTAATTTTTCAACCTGAGACTTTATTTATTTATAAATTCTTGGAGTCTTTAGGAGAAGACTTTAGGGTTTTCTAGATATAAGATCATATCACTGGCAAACAGGGATAGTTTTACCTCTTCTTTTCCAATTTGGATGCCCTTTGTTTCTTTCTCTGTCCTGATTGCTCTGTCTAGGACTTCTAGTAATAGGTTGAATAGAAGTGGTGAGAGTGGACATTCTTGTCTTATTCTAGATCTTAGGGAAAATGCTTTCAACTTTTCTCCATTCAGTATGATGTTGGCTATGGTTATGTCATATATGGCTTTCATTATTTTGAAGAATGTTTCTTCAATGACTAATTTGTTGAGAGTTTTTATCATGAATGTGTGTTGGATTTTAGTGAATGCTTTTTTTGCATCTATTAAGATGATCATATATGGTTTTTGTTTTTAATTCTGTTTATGTGGTGAATCACATTTATTGATTTGTGTATGTTGACCCCTCCTTGCATCACTGGGAAGAAACCCACTTGGGTCATGGTGAATTATCTTTTTGACGTGCTATTGGATTTGATTTGCTAGTATTCTGTTGAGGATTTTTGCATCTATGGTCATGAGGTATATGGGTTTGTAGTTTTCTCTTTTTGTTGTGTCCTTTACTGGCTTTGGTATCAGAGTGATACTTCACAGAATGAGTTTTGGAGGATTCCCTCCTTCTTGATGTTATGGAACAGTTTCAGTAGAATAGGTGCCAGTTTTTTATAGGTCTGATAGAATCTGGCTGTGAACCATTCTGGTTCTGTGCTGTTTTTTTTGGGGGGGATTTTTTATTTCTGTTTCAATCTTGCTACTTACTATTGGACTGTTCAGGATTTTTATTTCTCCCTGATTCAACCTTGGGAAGTTGTGTGTTTCCAAAAATACACCCATTTCCTCTGGATTTTCTAGTTTGTGTGCACAGAGGTTTTCATAGTAGTCTCAGATAATATTTTGTATTTTGTGGTATCAGTTTTAATGTCTCCTTTTTTGTTTCTGATTGAGCTTTATTTGAATCCTTTCTTTTCTATTCCTAATCTATTAATGCTAGTGGTTGATAGATTTGTTTATCTTTTCAAAGAACCAAGTTTTCGTTTTGTTAATTCTTTATATATATATATGTATATATATATATTTTGGTTTCAATTTCATTTAGTTCTGCTCTGATCTTTGTAATTTCTTTTCTTCTGCTAGCATTGGGTTTTGTTTGTTCTTTTTCTAGTTTCTTGAGGTGTGACATTAGGATGTTAATTTGTGATCTGTCTTTTTGATGTAGGCATTTAATGTTATGAAATTCCCTCTTAGCACTGCTTTTGCTATATTCCAGAGATTTTCACAATGTGTGTTACTTTTGTCATTCAATTTGAAATTTTTTTTATTTTTCATCTTGATTTTTGTCATTGACCCAAGGATCATTCAGCAGCAGGGTGTTTAATTTCCATATGTTTCCACAATTTTGAGAATTCCTCTAGGAACTGATTTTTAGTTTTATTCCACTGTGGTCTTAAAAAGTACATGGTATGATTTCAATTTTTTAAAATTTGTTGAGACTTATTTTGTGGGCTAACATATGATTTATCTCGGAAAATGTTTTATGTGCTGCTGAGAAGAATGTATATTCTGCAGTTTGTAGGTAGAATAATCTGTAAATGTCTGTTTGGTCCATTTGTTCTAAAGTCCTGTTTAAGTCCAGTGTTTCTTTTTGATTTTCTGCCTCGATGAGCTGTCTAGTTCTGTCAGTGTAGTGTTGAAGTCACCGGCTATTATGATGTTGCTGTTTATTTCTTTTTTTTAAGTCTAGGAGTATTTGTTTAATGAATTTGGGAGTTCCTGTGTTAGGTGCACATATATTTAGGATTGTTATGTCTTTTTGTTGAATTTTCTCTTTATTATTATGTAATGACCATCTTTGTCTTTTTAACTGTTGTTGATTTAAAGTCTATTTTATCTGAGAATAGCCATTCCTGCTTTCTTTTGTTTTCCATTTGCATGGAATATACCCCCCTACCCTTTTACCTTAAGTCTATGAGTATCTTTACAGTTTAAATGGGTTTCTTGGAGACAGTAGATATTTGGGTTGTGTTTTTCTAATCCATTCCATCAATCTATATGTTTTAAGTGGTACATTTAGACCATTTACATTCAATGTTACCATTGATATGTGAGATACTGTACCAGCCATCATGTTGATTTCTACCTAATTGCTTTATTTTCTCCCTTGTGTTATTGTTTTATAAGAGCTGTGAGTTTTTACTTTTGGATTTTTTTTATACTGGTGCATATCTATTGTTCTTTTCAATGTATAGAGCACTTTTAAGAATTTCGTGAAGGGCAGGTCTAGTGGTGACAAATTCCTTTAGTGTTTGCTTGTCTGGGAAAGACTATTTCTCCTTCATTTATGCAAATTAGTTTTGCAGTATACAAATTTCTTGGCTGACAGTTATTCTGTTTAAGAAGACTAAGAATAGGATCTCATTCCCTTCTGGCCTGTAAGGTTTCCTCTAAGAAATCTGCTGTTAGTCTGGTGGGTTTTTCTTTATAAGTTACTAGATGCTTTCATCTTGCAGCTTGTAGGATTTTCTCCTTCGGTTTGACTTTGGCCAGTCTAATGACTATGTGCCCTGAAGATTTCCCGTTTACAGTGAATCTTCCATGAGTTCAACGAACTTCTTGTATCTGGATTTCTATCTGGGTCTTTTGCTAGATAGACCTTTGTTTACTGAGGGAAGTTTTTCTCCATTATTCCCTCATGTAGGTTTTCCATGCTTTGTTTTTTCTTCTCCTTTCTCAGAGATACCTATAATTCTTATGTTTCATTGTTTTATATAGTACCATGATTCTCAAAGACTTTGTTCATTCTTCTTGATTCTTTTTTCTTCATTTTTGACTGGATTAATTCAAAAGCATTGTCTTCAGGCTCTGAAAATCTTCTGCTTGGCCTAGTCTGTTCTTAAAATTTTCCATTGTATTTTGTAATTCCCTAAATGACTTTTTGATTTCTGGAAATTCTGTTATGTTTTTATTTAAAACTATCTATCTCTTTAGTTAATTTTCACTTATATCCTGATTTTTTTTTTGTTGTTGTTGTTTTGTGTTGGTTTTCAACTTTTTCATAGATCCCATTGAGCTTACTTGCAATCCATATTATGAATTCCATATCTACCATTTCAACAATTTCCTTTTGGTTGGAGTCCCTTGCTGGAGAGCTAGTGAGAGTCTTTGGAGGTGCTGTTACACCCTATTTTTTCATGCTGCCAGAATTCTTGCATTGATTCCTGCTCATATGCAGGAGTTGCCACTTCTCATTTTTTCTTTACTTTTGTTTAGATGGGACTTCCCCTACTGCCTTCAGTGTTTGACTGTGGCATACATTAGCTAAGGACCTTTGGCTTTGCTTGTGAGTACTTTGAGATGGCCAAGGGTCTGAATAAATTTCTTAGTAATAGATAGCTTAATGTGGTGATTTTCTCAAATGTTAATTATTTATAGGCTGTAGGGGTGATGTACTACACATGTGGGCGTGTCCCATGCTTCTTGCTGGGAAAGAGAGATGGGAGGTCTCTGGAATCTTGCCTCTTTCCTCTGCTGCACTTTTAACAGCATGAATTGTGTTGGGACATCCAGTTTTGTCTCCAGACCAGTAGATGGCCCTTATGGTTAATAGTTGGCCAAGCCCTATAAACTTGAATCAGCAAATGATGAAATGGGATGTATGCTTTGACCTCCCCTCTAGTAGGTTGTGCTGGCAAGAAAGAGCTAGATGTGGTGTTGTTTGTGGATGCCATGTGCAGCCTTAGTCTATCAGAAGAAACACTCAAGCATCCAAGGTGTTGGGTTGGGTCCTGGAATTCCCATGGAGCCCCTTCTTGTGATCTGCCACCACCAAGGCTCATGAGCAGGACAGAGCCAGGTGGCACTGTAGTAGGCAAATCTATATCCAGCCTCTCCAGAGTCTGGCATAAGCCTAATCCCAACAGGGGCTGAGGGTAAGTTCCCAGGCTGCTGGGAGTGTGGAGATGCACCCACCACTAGAAAGAGACTGCTGGTGGAATTGGGACAGTCCAAAATCCACAGTCTAGTAGACAGAAGTGGGGTTCCTGTCATTTCCCTTCCCTGGCTTCTGGCCAAACCTGCTAGGCCACCCAGTAGGAAACTGTGCTCAGGCAGCACAGCAGGACCAGACTGCAAGCCTCCATGGCCAGGACAGACAGCATGGCTGCTGTTTCTGGGGGCAGGGGTGTCCTGTGCCTGCACTGCAGCACAAACATGCTGTAATCTCTTCTCAGTTCTGTCAATATGGGCTTCCTTCCCACTTGAGGGAAGTTCTCAAATCTCCCCTCCATGTTCCCAAATGATGCAATTGAGTCCTGGAAGTATGAGAACAGGTCTACAAACCTATTCCTAAACCCCTGACTCCAAGTGCCACCCTGACTAGGAGAAGCAGGTTGGCCCTCAGCTGCCTTGGGGAACTCAAGCCAGCCACTTAGAGCTTCACTGCAGTTTGGTGGGGGTAAGGGGGTGTGAAAGAATGCCACTCTCTGTAGAAGAAGCCAGGCTAGCAGCTATGCAAAAAAGGCTGGCAGGCGTAGAGTTTCTGGTCCAAAGATCCCTTGGTTCCACAGCAGCCCATGGCCACAGCAGGGTAAATCTACCCAGGGCAGAAAAGAAACCACAATATCTGTACCCAGGGTACAGATCTCATGGGCTCCTATAACCTTCCCTAGCCCAGAAGCAAGGTGGTAGCTGTTTCACAGCAGAGCTCAGAGATTGGAGGAAGGGCTCCCAATTAATTCTGGGAACCAGTGTCTGGGGTTTGGAAACCTATGAAAACACGTGAGCTCTCCACAGTGTTCTGGGAGCCATAGGTGTAAAGAAGCTTCTCTTCAGTCGAAACTGGAAAGGTTCCAAGCAGGATCTTAGGGCCTGAAGGGTCTCCTGCTTATCCTTTCCCTGGGGCATGGTCAGGGTCCACTCAAGTCACTCAAATAATTTCATGCAGACAGTCCATCTTCTAGCTTCACCCTCAATGTCCCCTATCACCTTCTTGTTGTCTTAACTCTTTCTCCCTCAGATAATCTATTTAAAATGTGGGGTTTTGATGGATATCCTAGTTGTTCTCTGGAGAACAAACATATGTCTGCTTGCTCTAGTCAGCCACCTTGCCCATCTTTTCTAGCCACTTTCATTTTTGTTCCATGTTTCTTCTATCTTCCTTCAATACCCTGCTGTCACTACTTTAAAATTTAGTTTCTTCCAGGATAGATGTCCCATTTATTTCTAAAATCATATTTTAGCCACTGTTCAAATAGTGGGTTCTGTTCCATTTTTATGATAATATTTGTATCAATTTTAGATTTTTTTTAACTTTCAGAAGTCAATTGATTTAAAGTGTAAAATAGACTGACGTAGTAATTTTCATAGCATGTTATATCATAGAAACTAATATAGAGGAGTTTAGTAATTAAAAAAAATACAACAAATGTGTATTTTAATTAATAACAAAGTTAATGAAGATTCAGCACAGAGAGTACGAGTTCTCTTTTAAAATTCTTAGTCAAGTACATAACCTCTTGTTTTTGTTTTGTTTTTATGGAGAAATGGAATTTTTTGTATTCACTTATCTGGTCTTTTTTGCTGGACCTGCTAAGTTGGCTGATCTGATGAAATTATTACAGCTATACTAGAAAGGGCTAAAGACAGGCAAGATAATGTTAGGTCTGGATGGAGGGCAAACAGGTGGCAAGGCAGGTAGGAGAAGTGGCTGAAAGTGGAGAGTGGGAGCCAATTAGAATGCAGAAAAGAAACCACAATATCAGATATTTTGTGGCTAGAGACTTTGCCCTGGACAGAGCATGCACAGTGAGGAACTCTTAGTGACTTTAAGTGACCTGGGGCTCATTCCCATCTAATTAGCATTATGGTTTTGACCCCCCAGTAGATTCTTTGTGAAGGATTCTGGGAAGACACAAATGTAGAAAGGAAACTGTTATATAACTCCAACCTGTTATGTAACCTGTTACATAACCTGTTATACAACCCCAACCTGTCAATCACCCAAAGGCAGGAAAGGGCAACCAATCCCACCCGGGAGAGAGTGGGGATAAACTAGTGAGCATATAAAAGACAGTATGTGTTAAGACTTTGGGGTCTTCTCCACTCACAGAGAATGACCTGTCTTTCCCTTTGGGATGTACTTTCACTTTGCAATAAACGCTGCGGGCGTGGGATTGCTTTGTATTTGTGATTGCTCCATCATCAGTTCGACTCAGTACCAGGACTCATTCCTGACACCTGGGAACTGAGGACCAGGGAATATTGGGGTAGAGCTAATAATAACAGCAAATGGCTAACATAACTGAGTTCTCTATTGCATGCTAGATACTGATTTAAATATTTTATATGTTTCATTGCTTTTCATTATTACCACAGCTCTATGAGGTAGGTGAATCCTCCCCACTTTACAGATGAGTAAACTGAACCACTTGGAGGTTAAGTAACCTGCCCAAGGCCATACAAGGAGCAGAGCAGGACTAGAATCCAGACCTTAGGCTCCAAAGTGAGACCTCCTAACTACCACATTCTAGTCTTTATTTCTAACTGAATGGCATTATTATTAGAGGATGTTTATTTTTGGTTCCCATATGTATGTTTTTGCTTTGATTGACAAGATAAATAACAATTGGTGAAACATGGCTTTTGAAGGTTTCTATTTATTACCTAGGCACAGAAGTCATTTATCTGACCACTTTAATTTTATTTTTTAATTTTTTTTTTTTGCCATTCACTGAATTTATTTTAGTTTTTTCCTTGTCTATTCAAATATGAACATAATATATGTGGTCCTGGACAAGGAGACTCCACCAGTCCTGCATAGTAGAAACTGGGTGTGTGCACTTTGATGGATGCAGCTGCAGAGTAACAATAACAATTGGAGGAAAATTCTGAAAACTCAGCACAGAGGGCAAGCAGAGGGCATACAGGGTGTGTTGGGGGATATTCTTGCACATATCAAGTGAAATAAATGTTGGAGAGAGAGGAGCGGAACAATCTAATAGGTACATCAGAGTGTATTCATCATATGATTGTAGGAGCTTCCTTGATATAGGAAGAGGATCCTCATTTAAAACTAGTTTGATCTTAGGGGAGTGCTCAGAAAAGTTTCAAGTTTTCTTGGAATTACATAAAGCCTCATTGTTTAAGGAAAAAAAATTTCAGAATGAAGCTTAAGTGTGGATCTAAAAAGTATTAAATACATATGATATACCTAGTCTTGCGTTAAGTACTATGAAATCTATTAAAGACATTTAAAGTCACAACAATGATTATAAACTGGAACAAAATTAAAATAACCAAGTACATTCTTTTTTTATTGGAAAGGGTGTCATGTTTTCAAGTTCAATATTCCAGGGCTTGAAAATGAAAGCCTATATAACTAAAAAAGGAGAAGAGTTGCTATTAAATTGTTCTTCCTTCTTTTTGTTCTGGGAGATTAATTATCTGTCATTTTGTTTTGACAATCCTAACAGAAGTTGCTTAACAATGAGGAGGGCAAAAGTCCTTCATGATGGCACTACAGAATCTCCACCTGTAAATTATAGGATGGTTTGAATTAGCTGGCTATTCTTTTTGTCTTCTGAAAAGAAGAATGAGAATGAGGAACAACAGCAATTCAAAACTATGAATCCACTGCTTCGAACATTGCATGTAACCTGGAAATTGAAGTTCTGGAAGTACATTATCAAGAAAGACTTCAATGCAGAATATGAAAGGAAATGGAATTAATCTCCAAAGGGCAGTTCTCATCATTTAGTTGGCCTGCCGGAGTGTACTCAGATAATGAAAAGGTATGCTGAATGATATGTTGGGTGTTTTCCAATCCATCAAGCTGAATTTTGTTACTTCTGGGAGAAAAAGTCTTTTGCGCATAAGCCTTTGTTCTTTTTGGAGCCTATAACCCTGTTTTATCTACTATCTGTGCTTCAGCAGGAAGTAGGTCTGTTAATTCCAGCATATACACAATGATAACATTACGAGGAACACGGTACAAAGGAAGGAAAACTGAAGTGGAGTTTTATTTTTTTAACAAAAAGAATGTAATATTTTGAAGTTCCTCTCAGAAGATTCCATATGTTCAGTGCAATAATACTGAACTCCTACATAGTTCCTTAAAATGTATCAAATTTTATACTCCCAGGAAACACAGTAGGAAAGAATAAATTTGTAATATTTTAATTATGAGAAAACACAGGTAAAAAGGTCAGGTGACTTGCCCAAGAGCTAAATGAAATGGTGTATTATGATACTTCAGTTATAGTTGTTAGGTACATTTCATCCACAAAAGGGCTACTTTTCTAAGCAAGTCTGATAAGTTGGTAGGGGTTGGCATTCTGAATGATCACCCCTGAAAGATAGCAAAAATAAGGCATGTTTGTCAGTATAAAAATGAATGAGAGCCAATATTCTTTTCATGATTAAATCATGATACTCTTGGCATGAAAACTAAAACTGAAGTCTCCACCTCTCCTTTTATTTCCTCTCCACACTTCCTTCCCAGTCTTTGCCAGGAAACCTAAGCCCTCATGCTGGTACTTCTTTAATCTTATGGGCTTCCTCCTGACCTGTGTCACTCAGCGCTCTGAAATCCTATCCAAATAACTTCCATGTTCTGGTCTTTATTCCTTCTCCCATCAGAACTGAGCCGTCCTCAATATACTCCCTCAGGATATTGCTGTGTATCATGTGGTTAAATCTGCTAAAGTGTAAATGGATTTTAACACCTCTCAAACTACATCACTTTTCTCATAGGCTTATGTGTACCTTAACTACCCTAGAGGTTATGCCTCTCTGTTACAGATGTCTGGATTGAATGAAAATATTACTTCCTATCTCCTTTCTCACCTTGCACCCTTTTCATATTGTTTCTTCTATGTAAAAAAGAATGATAAGGAAAAGGCAGAATGAGATTTGCACAGAGGTTACATTGGTTAGAAATAACCACTTGATTATACAACCATTTCTTGAGAGTGTATTCTCTCCTTGATTAGGTAATAAACTCCTGGAAGTAGTATCTAATGTCTTTTTTTTTTTTTTTTTTTTACAGAGTCTTACTCTGTTGCCCTGGCTAGAGTGAGTGCTGTGGCGTCAGCCTAGGTCACAGCAACCTCACACTCCTGGGCTCAAGCGATCCTTCTGCCTCAGCCTCCCGAGTAGCTGGGACTACAGGCATGCGCCACCATGCCCGGCTAATTTTTTCTATATATATTTTTAGTTGTCCGATTAATTTCTTTCTATTTTTTAGTAGGATGAGGTCTCGCTCTTGCTCAGGCTGGTCTCAAACTCCTGAGCTCAAACAATCCGCCTGCCTCGGCCTCCCAGAGTGCTAGGATTACAGGCGTGAGCCACTGCGCCCGGCCGTATCTAATGTCTTTATTGCTGCTATTATTAATCTTGTTACGTTTATGAACTGACGCAATTTTACCAAAACTGAAATTATGAAGAATTTAATACTATTAAATTTATTTCTTTATCATTTCATTGCACATATATTTTCATATATATGTACATATTTATTTATGTACTTATAATTTATGTTTTTATTAATTTTCCTTATAATATTATTTCAGATATATGGAAATATTGTTAGGTAATGCATGCATAGGTGGGAATTAATCCAAAGCTTATTTTGCATTTTCAGGACTTTTAATGATATGCACATAGGTAGTGTTTAGTTAAAATGTTTTGTTGAATAAATGTTATTTCAAGAGGCAGAACTATATCTCCAGGTTCACGACTGGCTTTTTATTCCCTCCTAGCATATTTATTGTCCATATACATTGGCCAGGGTTTATCTGCTGGATGTCGATAGGGAGTTACTGAGTTATGGGGAAACAGGAAAACAAGGTAGAAATGATTAGAAGAGCAATGATGTGCAACAGAAAATGTCAGTCAGGCTGCTATTGGCTTTGATGAGTGGATACATTTTCAAACAATGGTTTTGAAAAGACTGCTCTAGTGTATAAAGTCTGAAAATGCTGCTTGGATATATAAGATTTCCCAATTAGTTTTTTTTTTTTCCTATCTTTTCAATAATTTTTTAATAAAAGGACCCTCACAATAAAAATCACGAAGAATAATTATTTTTACACCCTATGGGGGCACTATAAATACATTGGAACAACTGCTATAAGCTGTGACAATCTGGTAGTAACCGAGGCAAATGATGACCTTCCAGATACCATGCAGACATTTTAGCAGCATCTCTGCAGAGAAGGCAACAACTATCAACCTCACCTAAGGTATTTCCATCTATAACATGTTCTGCTCTTATAACATTTGTATTTAAACTGGTTAAATATAAAAATGTCTTTATGTAAGTGTACAACCCTGGTAAGTACATATTTATTAAAATGCTCTGAAGAACGTTGTAAAATCCTAAGTCAACAACTTGAGAGACATTGTAAAATGGTGTTAAAAGAATGAGTCTTAGTGTGAGTCTTTGGTTTGAAGACTAGTTTCTCCCCTTACAGTTATGTGATTTTGGCCTATTAAACTCTCTGAATGTCAGTTTTCTTATCTGGGAGTGATAATAATGGTACATGACTCGGAGTTGCTATGCTGACGAAATGAAACAAGGCAGGAAAAGAACTTTGAAGAGTATCTGGTGGTGTGTAATCAGTGGTCAAAACATGTTAATGTTGAGAAAGGCAATTGTCATGGGCCCTGAGAGTCCCTCTTGCAGGGTATATTCAGAAAACAAGATCCTGACTATTTATCTGGGCCATTTCTCAGGGTTCTGTTTGTAGTGAAAACCCCTGAGGGAGAAGTCAAGTCTCCCTTCAGGACAAAGAGCAGGCTTGCTTACTGCTTGCTCTAAAGTGCAATGTTTCCCAAGTGTTCCTTAGCTACGGTGCAAACCCATCCTTACGTGAAGCATCCATTTGTGCCCTCTTCCTCACTGCTGTGGACTTGGGGGTAAGGGGAACCAAGGAAAATATGCTAATTTTCATGCTACTTGCTGTGCTGTAATAAATTCTTTTGTCTCTGGCCCAGAGATTTTGTGTCTTCTGCTAGTATCCTTGAACTAGTAATAGGCTAACTATTAGTTTGTAAGGAGGGTAAAATAAAATTCCAGACTCAATAGTATTAGAGATAAGGATTGGATACTGCAAGACTTTGGCTTTCTATTAGAGGAAGGACAAGAATCCTGAAGGATGGGTTCAGAGCTCAGGGGACTTTTGGGATCTAGTAGTAAATTTGACCACCCAAGAAATGGGCAAGGATGGGAGAAGCAGAGTAAGGGACCCTCCTCATTCTAACTGTTTATGAGGCCAGAACATGAGAGGTAAGGTTGAAATACGTTGCCCAAAAGGTGCTTTGGTTATGGCTCACTCTTCTACAGGCAAAGGGACAAAAGGTTGTTACCATGACAATGGAGCAGTAGGCCTTACTGAAAGGAAATGTGGCTATAGTTGTGAAGCACAGGAATCTACAAAGCTAAAATAAATGGTGTCAGCAACAATGACCTTGCTATTTGACATAGACCTTTTATTTAATTTTTATTTCAGCACATTATGGGGGTACAAATGTATAGGTTACATGTATTGCCTTTGCCCCACTCGAGTCAGAGCTTCAAGCAAGTCCATCCCCTAGACGGTGTGCACTGCACCCATTAGGTATGTATATACACATTCCCCTCTTCCCCCCTCCCCAATACCTGATGAATGTTACTACTATATGTGCACCTAAAGTGTTGGTCAGTTAATACCAATTTGATGGTGAGTACATGTGGTGCTTGTTTCTCTATCCTTGTGATATTTCACTTAGTAGAATAGGTTCGAGCTCTATTCAGAATAGTACAAGAGGTACTAGATCACCATTGTTTTTTGTGGCTGAGTAGAACTCCATGGTATACATATAACACATTTTATTAATCCACTCATGTATTGATGGGCACTTGGGTTGTTTCCACATCTTTACAATTGTGAATTGTGCTGCTGTAAACATGCAAATGCAGATGTCTTTTTTTATGGGATGTCTTTTGTTCTTTTGGGAAGATGCTCAGGATTGGGATTGCTGGATCAAATAGTAGTTCTACTTGTATCTCTTTGAGGTATCTCCATATTGCTTTCCACCAGCAGTGTATGAGTGTTCCTATCTCTTCACATCCACACCAATATTTATTGTTTTGGGACTTTTTGATAAAGGGCATTCTCACTGGGGATAAGTGATATCTCATTGTGGTTTTGATTTACATTTCCTTGATGATTAGAGATCTTGAGCATTTTTTCATATATTTGTTGGCCATTAGTCTGTTTGAAAAGTTTCTGTTCATGTCCTTTGCTGACTTTTTGATAGGGTTGTTTGACTTTTTCTTGCTGATTTTCCTGGGTTCTATATAGATTCTAGTTATCAGCCCTTTATCGGATATGTAGCATGCGAATATTTTCTTCCATTCTGTAGGTTGTCTGTTTGCTCTTGTGTTAGTTTCCTTGGCTGTACAGAAGCTTTTCAATTTGACTAGGTCCCATTTATTTATTTTAGTTGTTGCTGTGATTGCCTTTGGGGTCTTCTTCATAAATTCTTTCCCTAGGCCCATGTCCGAAGAATTTTTCCAACATTTTCTTCTAGAGTTCTTATAGTTTTGTGCCTTAGGTTTAAGTCTATTATCCACCACGAGTTGATTTTTGTGAGAGGTGATAGGTGTGGATCCTGTTTTAGTTTTCTACATGTGGCTATCCAATTTTCCCAGCACGATTTATTGAATAAGGATTCTTTTTCCTGGTGTATGTTTTTGTTTGCTTTGTCAAATATTAGATGGCTGTATGAGGATGGCTTTATATCTACATACAAAAATTCTCAACAAAATCCTAGCAAACTGAATTCAGGTGCTTGTCAAAAAAATAATCCATCACAACCAAGTGACTTCATCTCAGAGATGCAGGGATGTTTCAACATATGCAAATCTATAAA
>NW_012147189.1:1354909-1371169 GCF_000956105.1 Propithecus coquereli | reverse complement strand
GAGAACTACAAAACACTGGGGAAGGAAATAGCAGAAGACATAAACAGGTGGAAAACCATACCATGCTTATGGGTCGACAGAATCAACATTGTAAAAATGTCTATACAAGTGATCTACAGATTCAATGCAATCTCTGTTAAAATACCAACATCATTTTTTGCAGATCTAGAAAAAATAATTCTACACTTCGTATGGAACCAGAGATGACCCTACATAGCAAAAGCAATCTCAGGCAAAAAGAACAAATAGGGAGGCATCAATTTACCAGACTTCAGGCTATACTATAAGGCTATAGTTACTAAAGCAGCATGGTACTGGCACAAGAACAGAGACATAGATCAACGGAACAGAACTGACATAGATCTTTGGTCTTACCAAAAAATTTTGCAAGTTTGTTTCATTGAACTGCAAGTGAGCAGCTGATTGAAACCTAAAGTAAATGCAAAACTATTTCTTATGGTGCAGAGCCAACTGCACTAGCATAGTGTATCTGATCCCTGCTGCAGCCCTACTTAGCTGGCAATGAAGACAGAGTGCTGGGTGTAGGGTGACAAAAAGAGATGATGGTGGGAGCCACAGTGTGGTGTGCAGGTGAAAAAAAGTGTCCCTAGAGGCACTCGGATGTCCCTAGAGGCACTCTGGGAGGTGCATAGGGAAGGAAGCAGTCCTGTGCTCAGGCACAGACCGTGGAATAGGATAACAAAAGAGAAAAAAAGCCTACCTATCTCCCCACTGTCTCCTGTGAGATATCCTCCTCTCCCACCTTGCATGCCATGCACTCCTTGCTGGGTGATAATGTGGTCTCTTGGCAGCTGCTGCTATGACCCTAACCCACACACTTCTTAGTCTGTGTTCCATTAGGAGAAAATGGTGCTCAAATTCAACTGATGAAGTTTTAATGGGACTTATAGTCACCAGTCACATTGTGGATGGGGCCCACTAGACAAATTCACTGTATTATACTTACTGTTTTCATGGCTCCCACGTCTGAACGTGCAATGGAATGGTATGTTAGATGCTTGCACTTCTACATCAAATAAAGTGCCAGAGGGGATTATCTTCCTGAGGGATTGCTTGCAGGTGTGGTCTCTACAAGGGTGCTCTAGCAAAGACAATAAAAAAATCCCTGGAAGAAAAAGAGAAATCATAATTTTAGACTTGGAGACTGTGGGAGGACTCAGGCTATTTCCCAGTGAAACAGTGCCACTTCCCTGATACATCCACCAAATACACACCTTTGGAAACACAGCTCTTGGCCTACTACTACCAGGCCCTTGTTGAAACTTAATGCTGTACTCATGGAGGACACCTTGTGACTTTCCCACTTAGCATCTCTGTTTTGGGGCAGGTCAGGTTAAATTTGATGACTAACAAGGACCCCAGGACCCCATAGTTCTCACTAGTCATATGGTAATGGCATTATTCATTAATGTAGCTAGCCTGGGCTGAGTGTTATCTTAGTTTTACATTAAAAGTAATTTTTTCCTTTGGGACAAAATTATCCCTCACTACATTGCTAGAAGTAAAACAGCTGGAATAATGGGGCCATAGATCTACAGAGGTTTCCCTAAATCACTGGGACTAGTACACTGACATTTTAGCTTTGAGTTGAAATCTGATGGTATCAACTGAGCTGCTGCTACTGTTCAGCCTCAAGGTCAACTACGTGAAACCCAAAGCAGACATGGTCAATCCTCTTGGTGCTTAAACTCAGGGCAGTGCTGATAGCCCTGGTCAATCTTCCCTTTGATCAGTCTTGCTACATTTCTGTTGATTCTTAGGCTGTTGTAAGTGCCCTCACCATTTGCTCTGCCACCTAGAAGACCTCAGACTGGCAAATTAAAGACACCTCTCTGTAGGACTATGGTAATGTCCCATTGTCTGATGGGGCCAAACAGAATCAAGAAGTTGATAAATTCTGTACCACTCAGGTCACTGCCATCACTATCTATACATATCATGACAGCAGGCACAGCAACACAGCCACCATTATGGACTGGGCACATGGTATTCTATGTTCATGATGCAGAAGCTACCACTGTATGATAGACCCATGATTCCTGCCAAAGGAATCTATTGACCTATTTGTTTTGCAGAGAAGGAGGACATATTGCATGGGGCACTGACTCTGTTTACTCCTGACAAATTAAATATATTGACCTTCAGTTCCCTCCTCCGGATACTGCTGATCATCTTACCACAGTTGAAACTTTTTCAGGTTACAGTGTTACTGTTGTTACAGTCTGATCAGTTACCTCTGGCCACAGCACTGTGGGCGTTTAAGTTAAACTGTATCATGTTTTCAGCCTTTCAGTCTACCTAGAGTGGAAAAACAGTTTGCCTTTTGACCCAAAGATTAATCCAGAATGGGCCATTTATTAAGGTTTTTGATGAACCTTATGTTCCATACCATCCATAGGCATCTGGTAATTGTTGAGTTCTAGAAAGGATTTCTCAAAAATTGGTTTAAAAATATTTGTAACTCTGCTTAATCACATCCTCTTAGTCCTGGTCAACGCATACTAGTAAAGCAGTTTGGTCACTGAATCCTGTTGTCCTTGGAAAGAGTTCTCTTTTTGGCTGCCTTCTAGGTAATGACCAGGAAGAAAGAGTCAGAGTTATATAAAGCAATTTTGAAAATTCAGGATTCGTCCTCACTCCTCCTGGAGTCTTTCTTTCCTCCAACTACAAGCAAACCTGCTGTGTGTGCAAGAACTATCTGGCTCTCTGTATCTCACCCATGGGAACTAGAGCAAAACCAACATATCATGCTGATGCTGATGCAGTTTGCTGTGCTGTAATAAAATTGTTTGTTTCTGAACCAGAAGTCTTGTGTCTTCTACCAGAATTCATGAAAAAATAACAGATTTACTAGCTTGTAAAGAGGGTGAAATCAAATCCCAGACATGACAATTAGCGATGATGAATTGCAACTTTCTATCTTTTGATCATTGGTTTAAATCTAAGTAGTTGAAGCTTTCTCAGCACTATTAAAAGGAAATTTAAAGTAGATGTCTATCTAAATTTTACTCTCAATAAATATTAAAATCAAGGCTTTTATTTTGCCATCTTTTTTTTTTTTTTAAAGCCAATGATTGGGTATTATGCACACTGAAGATAATTTTCTATCAAGGTCAGTTCTTACTACCTCTATTAAATTACAAATTTGATGATTGTGAAAGTGAGATGTTGAAGTTGGGGAAAGCTCTTCTGTTATTACTTCGCCAAATTCATAAAAAAGAATTCACCCAAGTAGGTTCACAAATGAAGAGATTATGACAGAATGAATATTTAGTAATAGCTGGTATTTGACTAGGTATATATTTTTGTAAGGATTCTGCTTTTCAAAAGAAATTTCACTTCTTATAGCTAAGATTGAGCAGTTACATACATGCCTTTGAAAGAAAATAAACACTAGACAACTTTAGGTCTTGAAAAATGTCTGAAGTGCTTCCTCATTGCTTTTAAAGCTGTGTGGTCTCACTGTCCTGCTGTTCACCACCCACTGGTCAATCAATTACAGTCAATCAACAAAGAGTAGCAACAGTAACCAGCAGGAGAGATGACATACAGTTTAAACTGCCAGCCCATGAAAGGCACAACCCTGAAGAAACACATATTTTATTCTTATCTGGATTCTGTGATTTATTATCTTCATCACAAAACATCACATAAAGGGTAAGGTGTGATTAGAGAAAGATAGATTTTGTTTTTATTATTTTTTTTAAAATACATAAGTAAAAAATTGTTTGATTCAGGAATATGGTTAAGCTCTGTCTCTACAATTTCTGGAGTTATCCCCAAGCCAAATGATAATTATATAAATGTTTGCCGTGCTCCACCAAAGAGTCACGATCCTTTGTTCTGATTCTGGGGTGAAGTCTTTGTTTTCTTATTGATTTTCCTCAGCTCTCCCTGACATTAGTGAACTATGAATTTGGTTTGGCAACCGTATGTGAGAGTACAGAACAGAAAAGGGGACTTCTGAGCTCTGAATCCAGTAATCTTTTTTGACTGCTAATGAATGACAGTTTTAAACTTCCAAATACATACCCAATACATACATACATACAAGCACTGACGCATACACACACACTCATAAACACAACTTCCTTTACTTTCATATTGTTCAATAAACTTTTCTTTGTACCTAAATATTGGATTTTTATATTCTTACATATTTGTTTTGAACTTCTAATGTACGTATTTTAAAGTCATGTTCATTTATTTCTTAATTTATTTTGAAGGGAATCAAAATATTTTACCCCAAAATATATTTGACATTTTTAGACACATTTTTAGATGGCTGCCACAGATGGCTGTCAGCAGATTGAAGTGTCCCTGCAAAGTCATCTTTTGTGGGAGAAATTTGCATCTATAGAGAATCTCCATTAATATAGCTAGGTCTTCCCTTGTCTGGGAGAGATTAACTGAGTCTGACACTTTTAAAGATCTGAAAGACCCATTTACCATCTATTCTCTCTGAAGGTTGCTACCTATGAGGTTTTAACTACATAACAAGACTACTTTTGCTAGCCAAGCCTCCTCTGACCACCTCCCATAACCTGTCTTGCCACTAAAACCCGATTTGCCATCATAACCTGTTTTTTCACCATACCCTGAGCCCACATTTTTTGTGTAACCTCAAGACGGTATATAAGTTCCTGACCCCACTAGGGGGTTCAGTCTTCATTCTGAAAGCTCCTATGTATACATGTTAAATAAATTTGTATGCCTTTTCTCCTATTAATCAACCTATCTCATGTCAGTGATTTTCAGTCAAACTTCAGGGTGCCAAAGGCCTTGGACTCTACAATTTGTTTTGTGCAGTATCTATTAAGTGAAAACTACTACATGAAACTTTATGAGAAATGAAAGGAATAATATAATCATCTGATTCTAAGATTTTATAATCAGGAAAGAAAATAATACATGAATAGGTCAAGTCAGATGTATATATACTACAATGGAGATATCAACAAAATAATGTAAGATTTAAGTGAAGGAAGATTCACAAAGAAAGGTGTTTGAAGCTGGGATTCAGGGGATTTCGGATGAGGCTAAAATACTTTTAAATCATCGTATGGTTGGTTTATTTATTAGAGTAACACTTCCCACAACTTACTTTTAATTGTATTTTCAAAAATATGCCTGATAAGTACAAGTTGTTCATATCTTTTTTCTAGCTTTTTAATTTTTTTTAGACAGGATCTCCCTCTGTTGTCCTGGCTGGAGTGCAGTGGCACGATAGTAGCAATCCTCCTGCCTTGGCCTCCCAAAGTGCTGAGATTATGACAATAAGCCACCTCACCTAGCCCTAAATTGTTCATACCTTAAATATCAGTTTCTCCATAAGAATTCTAACACTTTAGTTCAGGATTTACAAACACTTTGATCATGGTCACAGAAATAAATATAATTTACATCATGACCTAGTTATGCACATACACATATTCAATTAGAGCAAAATTTTTTACAAAACAATGGTTATATTCATATTAATTTTTTTTTCATTTTTATTGAGGTATTGTCAGCTTAGCAGGTATTGTTGGGTTGGCAGTCTGTTCTTGGTGTACTCTTAATGGAAGAATGACTAGACACACTATAGTGAGGCCAGCACAAAAGGAAGTTTATTGAGGAAGAACAAGATAGGTTTATAGAGCAAGAGCAAGATACATTAGCCACAGACAACCATAGCAAGAGGCCCTGGTTGTAGTCTAGGGTCCTGTTTTACATTGTCTGGATTGGGCCCTCCTCATGGTTTAAACATCACCATTGAACCACTTTGACTGACAGTTAATGATATGATAATTGGACTTAGGTTACTCTAGGTCATTTTCCAGATCCTATTGTGCCTGGGCTGTCTGACTCACTGATGGGGAATTCCCTGCATTCTTTTGCAGATTGGCAGGGCTTTCCTCCTTCCCCCTGGGGTGGCAATTGCTAGGGCAGAATCAAGGTGGGGCAGCAACAAAGCAGGAGTTCCTCACTATCTACCTAACAGTATAACTCATATAGTGCAGCACACAAATCCTAAGTGTGCAGCTTGATGAATTCCTATACAGGGTGTTTAATACCCCCTATGTTACTACAGGCTCTGTCAAGATATGGAACATTTCTAGGACCCAAGGCGGCTTCCTCATATCCTCTTATGGTCAACACCCTCTGAAGAGGCAAACACTATTTGGAGCTTTATCAACATAGATTAGTTTTGCTTGTTTTTGAATTGAATGTGAATGAAGTATCTGGCTTCTTTTAATCAACATTATGTCAGGGCTGCCTACCCTTATTTTTTATTTTTTGAATTTCAGATAAACAACTAAGAGATTTTTATTATGGAGATATAATTCACATACCATAAAAATCACCATTTTAAAGTATATAATTCAGTGGCTATTGTAGGACTCTGTGTGTGTGCTTGGATATGTAACTTCCTGCTTGTGCAGAGACTCAAGGCCAGCCAGAGGTGAAGGCTTAGGGACCTCTCAGGCCTTCTCAGAGCATGTGCACAGCCCCAGGCACATGCATAGGCCTCTGCCTATAGGCCTTCTAGGGTCCCAGGGATGCATCAGACTTCCCAAAGCTTCCTATGATACTGCATTTCCTTTTAGGCTTTTTTGTTAGCCTATTGTTTGCCCCAGTTGCTACTTACTGTCCCAGACATCTGTGAAGTTCAACGATTGCCTCTGACTGTTTTTAATAAGTGACTGAGAGAAAAAGCTATTTCCACTAGGCAAGGTCCAATCAGGTCAAATAAATCCAGCCTTGTGAGTGCATTCTTCCAGGGAACCACCCGACAGGTTAAATGATGACAATTCTCTGGGAAGGTGGTTTGAGAGAGCTCTACCCTCAACCTCACTGGGCTCCCTGCAGTAGCTGCCAGTGTGTTGAATTCACTGTAAGTATGCCTTTTGATTTTTCAAGTCTATTGCAGGAGTGTGATGGAGGGGTGAGAATAGGATAAGTTAAAAATGCCAAAAAGTTTACTGGTTTAACTGAGATCCAACTTACTCCTCAGTTTGCTGCGAGCCTTTAAATTTCCGGAATTCAGAAAAAGTCAATTCTGAAAATCTTGCCCTTGTCCTCATTGCTTCTATGCAGGAGAGAATTTTCAGAGATCCTTATTCCACTTTATTCACTGACATCACCTCTACACACATTATTTTATTTTACTATTTTACAGGCTGTAATATTTTATTGAACATATTATTTTATGTGCTCTTTTATTGAAAAAATGACACCATCTACTAAATTGATTTCATTATCTACTCATGGGTTGCATTCCACAGATTTAAAAATCAAGGTCCTAGTTTACCTGAAGGTATTTACATGGTTTTAGTACCAAGAAATGTGTACACTTTTGTAGAGTACAAATTTGGATGCAATAGCTATAGACAGGGCTGGAAAGAATTTACTAGCATATAGAGTGACAAAAAGGAGAACGTGTTGGATGCTACAGGGTGACTTAAGCTCTCATTAGCCTATTTACCTGGATTATTATAAAGCAGTAAGCAAAAATAAGTTTGATATAAATTGTCTACATGAGCTATATCAAGTGTCAAAGGACAAAATTATAACAAATTTAAAGATAATAATCGGCTTCAATGTGATTCTAGAATTGGGCAACACTTCATTCCATAGAATAGAGTAAGTGTTCTGATAGGCTGAGAAGAAGGGCTTGGCTTTATACACAGAGGAGGGCTGAAGACAGCAGAAGCAAAGAGTATATCAGTGCTTTCAAAGCTGCTTTTATTATAAGGTGGGAACAAGGAGACAGAACAATAGAAAAATAACTGATTAGGTACGATCAGGTTATTTCAGGCTACTTTTTTATGTAAGGAGAGGGAACTTCATTATCAAGCCAACTGAAGGTTTAAATTGGCCTCTTTGGGAAACTGGCTATCTCCTTTTCCTTATTTCTTAGGTCAGAAAACTTAGTTTGAGTTTGGTGACATGGATAGTTGACTCTCTTTTGATTTTTGTCTTGTCTGTTGGGGATTAGCGCAGAAACTTAGTCCAAAGTAATGACCTTCTATAAGTTTTATTTAACACAAGTCTCTACTTCAGTTTTTGAACATAGCTACTGTTACAGGCTGAATTGTGTCACCCCAAATTCACATGTGATGTCCTAACCCCCAGCACCAGCAAAATGTGACTGTGCTTGGAGATAAGGCCATTAAAGAGATAATTAAGGTAAAATGATGTCATATGGGTGGGTTCTAATCTAATATGATTGGTGTCCTGATAGGAAGAGGAGATTAGGACACAAAGAATACAAAGGCAGAGGAAAGACTATATGAAGACAAAGGGAAAAGATGGTCATCTGCAAACCAAGTAGAGAAGAGGAAATCAAACCTATTGACACCTTAATCTTAGACTTCTACCCTTCAGAACTGTGAGAAAATAAACTTCTGTTGTTTAAGACACCCAGTTTGTGGTATTTGCTTATGACAGTCCTAGCAGACAAGTACAGCTACTATGTATGTATATCTAATTAGCCTCTTTTTCATTTGTTTTTCCCATTTAATCACAATAACATTGTATTCGATAAAGCATTATATATGAGAGGCATAAAGCCCTAAGCATTCCCCCTCCAAACAACAATCATTTTGGTATCTATTTTGGAGACAACTATTGTGGTTTTTAAATGGCTCTTTTACCTACCCACTGGAGTTTTCTTGTGGGTTTTGAGTACTTTTCAAATCCAGAGTAAAAGGTTAAGACTACAAGATCAGCTGAGATGAATTTGTCCTGTTAGCTCCCCTTTTCCTTATGCTACCAGACATAGCATCCACCCTGTTTTTCCCTTAGGCTGTAAGCTTCACTCTGAAAGCAGAGTGTTGTAGAGAAGTGATCCCATTTTCTCTGCTTGGTCAGTACTTTCCAGTTGCTGAACCTTAGTGCCTCCAATTCTAAGCTGAATTGGATGTACTGAGAGGGGATCATTTCCCTGTTTTGATTTGCTCAGGTAGTTTTAACCCTATTTGAGTAGTGAGGCTGCTCATTTAGGTCCAAACCATGTGCATTATGGTAAATCGGAGAACACATAAATGGAAGTTTACCCACTTTTTACTTTGACCTGCAACTTGCCAGGCTATTCCAACTGAGTTCAGTATGAATGCTCAGTAGCTTCAAGGTTTAAGGTCTATAAATCTCAACCACAGTATAAAGAACTGCATCTTTGCACAATCTTCTCACCAACCAAATATCTTTATGTGAAAGTTGTTTTGAGCAAAATTATCTCAAAGAGGGAAACATTTGAAAAATATTTTTATACTTTAGAATGGTTTCTTTAGCTGTTTGTTCAGGTTATTTGGGAAGGATAAATTGTTTCCCTGTGGCATTAAGCTGATTTTTTTCCTTCATGTCATCTTGATTTATGGGATTTTTTTTCATCCTTAATAGCTCAGACAAGTTATGAGCAGTGGATGTAAAATGTTGGCAGTGTTTAAAGGGCTTCATTTCCACATGTGTCCAGATACTCTGGAAATGAACAACACTAAGAGATTGGAAATAAGCATGTCAGAAAACTATTAAGCTTTTATTAAACACTCTAAACTTTATGTACTAATTTATAACATTTGTATTGAGCATGTGTGAGCTGTTGGTCTAGGGATTGACATTTACTGTTGTGGTTGGCTATGACCTAATATACTGGAAAAGATAAATGACTTTGAAATATCTCCTATGTAAATAAATTTGATTAAAAAACACTTTAAGAGGTAATATAAATAAATCAGTAATAAATAAATTCCTTCATAAAACATCATCTGGGACTTGGAGAAGGTATTTGTTTCATTACCACAGCAACAATTATAGGTAATACAGATAAAATGGAGTTTAAATGGTTTTGTCCTATTATTAAAAAAATAGAATAATGGTTTTAATGAGTCATGAGACTCAAAAAATAAAAAGGCATATGGATATTTTGCTATATGTAGGAGAGCTATAAAACACCTTCCATTATTTTGCTTATTTATTTTTTTTATTTCACTTTTATCAGTGAAACTCAGAGGACCACATTTCCTTCTTAACCCTCTAGGTAACAAGGAGTTCTTGATAACTGTTTGTATCATATGTAAACTGTGTCAGAAGGGAAAGTAAAGTGTTGCCATGATGTGAAGCTTCACGGTCTCTGAGCATCAAATTTTAAAGATTCATAGGCATCTGATTCATGTTTAGAAGCAGTCAACTGAGCAGTAACTGTGCTTTTCCCCCCTCTCTGATAACACTTTTTCCAGACATGAGAACCCTGCTTAATATTGTGGATATGTTCTCATATTCTCAATCTATTTTTTTCCTTTTTCTTTCTTTCTTTTTTCTCTTTTAGATTTGGAGACCTTGCTATGTTATCCAGGCTAGCCAGGAACTCCTGGGCTCAAGCAATTCTCCCGCCTCAGCCCCACAAGTAGCTGGGAATACTGGCATATGCTGCCATGCCCGGCTTTCTCAATCTATTTTGACCAGTTGTGCTAACTCAAGAGAAATAAGTGATAGGCAAAGCCAAATTTGGAAAATAAATCAATCCAGAAAATGAATGTGTAAGCCCTCAAATAATGTAGTATCAGATTTCTTGAAATGATGAGCCTACCTAAGTGAATTTTAAAAAGGCAACTGGATTAGAAGAATACCAAAGATGTGGCAGGCAGGGCTGAGGAGTTTCCACTCTAATTGCAGGGGCAAGGACTGCAAGCCTAGCAGACATTGGGGTGTAGGATAAAGTACAAGATGCACCACGTAGGCTGGTAAAGTCCATCTGGGAAGGTTCAATTTATACATCTGTTTCCTCATCTGACCACTTCAAGCTTCTGCATGTATAGTTTACCAGACATATGTATTGTAGATATTAGCACCTCTTGTATTATCCTGGATGGAACTGGAGCCCATTCTACTAAGTGAAGTATCACAAGAGTGGAAAAATAAGCACCAAATGTACTCATCAGCAAATTGTTATTAATTGATCAACACTTACGTGCACATATGGTAGTAAAATTCATCAAGTGTCGGGCAGATGGTGGAGGAGGAGAGAATGGGTATATTCACACCTAATGGGGTTGCGGTGCACACCGTTTGGTGGATGGACATGCTTGTACTTCTGACTTGGGTGGGGCAAAGGCAATATATATAACTTAACCATTTGTACCACTGTAATATTCTGAAAAATATATATATATATTAAAAAAAGAAAAAAAGTAGTAGCTAATTAAGATGGGAGAAGAGCTCAATTTGGGTTTAAGGAAGGGCTATATTTGGACTGTATTCACAGGGAATAGTTAATTGGAGAGAACATCAGAAGAAAAGTAAAAAGATAGAAATGATGTTGCATGCTTATAGGGGAGAGATGAATGTTGAGGGGAAGGCAGTGGTTCAGTGGAGCAATGTGTTTTCAGATATAAGGGAGCCTCGAATGACTAGCTGAGAAGTGTGGACCCATTACTATAGGACGCCAAGTCCTATGGCAGAAATTTTAGCAGAGAAGAAGGGTTGTTAAACCAGGTAAATGAAGTCAAAGGATAGCTGTCAGTTAGTAGGCTACAGCAGGAACAAGACACCGAGGAGCAAGATCCAAGTTAGAGGTAGTGGGAATGGAGAAATGATGCAGAAGGTGAATTGAGGTGTTATTAGCAGTATAGCATTTTATTGAAGAATGCTCTTAATAACAATACAGAGGCCTAATAATACTCAAACTCTGATCAGGCTCCTTATGACTTTGAATGGTCAAACATCTACATAACAGTTTCCTTTGTTCTGTTTCCCTAGTTAAGAGTTTTAGTTTCAAATTGGGCAGTGTTTTAATTTCCAAACAGAACAAACTGACCATGACAGTAAGGCAGAAAAAAAAATACACCAATAGGTGATTGGGTAACTCAGAGACTTTCTAGGTAATCTAAAACCAGGCAAGCGATCAGCTGAGAGGTAAGAATATGTGGTAGTTGAAACTAAGATTAATGGAGAACTAGTCTTCCTTATATTTTAGGATTGCTTTCTTCTCAGTCTCACATTCACCATTAACAAGCTCATTTACTCTCTTGACTTAAACCTGTCAAGGGCCTGTTGCAAGGAAGGTCAGTGTCCTTTAAAACAAGAGAAACAAGGCAAGGGGAACAGCATGGGTTTCTAGAGAGGTCTGGGACATGGCTGTGATGCCTGGTGCAGACCTGGGATGTAGCAGCTGCTAAAACATGGTAGCTATTACTACTACCATCGCTACTCCTATGATTTGCTATTCTATTCGGTGTGGACATGGAGACTGCTCCATCCTAGGAAATAGTGCAAAAGGATTTGGAAACGAAAGGTAGGGAATAAGAATGAAAAAATTAACTGCAACAAATGGAAAGGTTGGCTATGACTTCTTTAATTGCTTTTTAGACATGCTCTATTACCGGTCGCTAGAGTTAGTGCTGCAAAAATTTTGTCTCCATCGGGATGCATCACTTGGAGATATGGGCTTTCCAGTCCCGCCCGATATGGTTGTCTCATTCTTATGTCAATGCCTGTCCCCACCCTGTTTGGAAATAAGTCCCTGTACATTCTCTGGCTCTCTAACCCTGTCAGAGGGAATGATGGATGCCAGACTGAAACAACCCACGTACAACCACAAAGAGCAAGGCTAAGGAGTAACACTACAGCAAGTAATTCAAACAACTCCGCTCCCTTGGAAATCATTCCCCTTCTCCTGCCATCCTGGCTTCTACTATCTTGGCACTGTCAGTTTGCTGGCTGCTCTTTCTGCCAGCTCACTTTGGCTGGCATTGGCACACTATGCATTTGGCAGTCTTTGTCCCCATTACTGAGCTCCTCTCTGGAGCTGCCAGGCTTTGGTCAAAGGCTGCAGGGGGCACTTTGAAGCCCTTTCAAACATTTGGGGCTATGATTTGGAGACGGATTGTTACAATGTGTACTTCTCTGCTCCCCTCCCCCCAAAATGATGTATACTAGATGATTTCTCATTTTATTCCAAAATAGAGGCAAAGAGAATAGAAAATATTATTGACCTGCTAGAGAAGGGGTACTAACTCTATATCTGTTCCTATGTCACACATTTTTATATATCCCCAAAAGGAATAAAGTGTTTGGTTATATGCAAAAGAGATATAATTTTAGCTAGAGATACTTCCTGAAACATTTAGACAGAGATAATTAAAACCAAACAACAACAATATCCTGTTGTACATGGAGTTTTCTATTCGCAAGCTGTTTTACAAATGTTTTAATGTTTTCTGCAGGATCTCAGTCAGTTGTTTGGAAAATAAACCAGCATCTATTCTCTACACATAGGACAATCTGCCTAATTCTCTGCAGCTGGCTTATACTCAAATATAAACCCTTTGGGATTGAAAACAGGAGGCAATTCTCTCATGATGTTGCTCTTGGAATTTGACTGAGATGGAAAAGTGAACTGGGTAATCTCTACAGCATCCAGCTAACTCCCTTCCTTTTGTCCATTTGCTCTCTAGTTTAGAAACCCAGTGCACAGCATGGTTCTCCAAAATCACCAATGCTTGGAGGACAAATGGATGTCAACCTTGCCAAGTCCTCTCCCAGCCACACCCAACCAATTACACAACAGGACGGGCCTGGTGCTCATCTTAATTATCTTCCTCTGCTCCTTAACAATCCCTTTTCTTCCCTGAGGGATGCAGGCTGTGGAGTATTTGTCAACCTAATCATGAATGAAATGTTTCTAACTTCTTTACAATATTATCTGGTCAATTCTGAAAATGCTTTAGATAGGCTTTTCTGTGAGCCTGCTTTAGAGTCCATGACTCTTTTACAGCCAAAGCAATTCTGAGATATCCAATTTTCTCATAAATCATGGATCAAACCTGAAGTAAATTTCCAGTCTTATTCCTTTTCACATTTACAGTTTATAGGTTAGGTAATTTTCACAGCATGGGGGATGATTTGTACATATTGAGGCACTTGGGAAAGCTGTAGGTTTTCTATTTTTTTTTTAAACTATACCAATATAAAAGGATACTTAGCAAATGACTTTTTATCAATGTCATTCTCTTTTCTCTGTTTTCCTGGGACCCTGCATATTTCTCAATTGTATTACTTTTAAAATAATTTTTTGTTTTATAACTTTTTGGTATAAATAGAATTATGAATTTCTTGAGAATAGTGCCTATTTTTTCATTTTTAATTCCACAATACCTGGCACATAGTAGGTACATAATGAATTCTTGTTAAAAAAAAATAGATGAAAACTAAAACAGCATGAAACTCCGAATAAAATCCAAATGACATGCAACTACAAGTCTTTTCAAATCTAAACAAAAATCATCCATAATTTTCTTGTGTACCTCATTGTACAAATATTATTATAGAGCCTATTTTAAGAATGACAACTATAACTTTATTTCCTGTTTTCCAAAAGATTTTCTCCTTGCTTATAAGCAATAGCTCTTGACTTCTCAGCATGCTGTGAGTTCTCGTTGTTTAAAGTTCTGGCATCTCCTTCAGGCTCCCTCCTTTGAGGATCAATTGCTATTAGTCTGAAATTGGAGAGAATATGAAAAAACTGGCTGAGGTATATAATAATTTGTAGGATGACCACTTCTAAGATTGGTTGTGATGGTGGGGGAAAAAAAAGCTTAAATTTTTAGGAAAGTGACTTAATTCTATTCTTTTACAAGATTTAGCAAATTGACAAATGGTATCATTACAACCCAGTGTTGCATTAAGCTTTATTCACCCTTCAGCGCTGGCTGAGAGCCCTCTACAGAAAATGGGCTGCATACAAGAAATGCACAGATGAGTTTAATTGTAAGAACTACATCTGGCCTGGTAGAAATCTCTTTAACAGTAATTGGCATGTGGCTGGTGCTGGAGCAGCAGATGTTGCTTTGCAGGTTGGGGAATCTGCTCTAAAGTCTGCTGAAAACATGGACTTCACTGCAATGGTTGGACTTTTAGTACGTGGCCAACTCAAATAGAATCTGAAAGCTCTAGTTTTCTTTTAGGCCAGCCCATGCATTTCTAACAAGACAGGAGTCTGTGGAAATGTGTTGCTCTTGGCCTTCAAGGCCTTCAAACAAAATGAAATTGAAAGACAAAGTTTACTTCTATGTAAATGTGTGTAAGGCATGGAAACATAGATGGATTATCTCATCATCGTGGTCTCTGGATGAATAAAAACTGAGGTCAGACAAAAATAACATGCCCATTTCCTGCACCATTCTGGTTTTCTTCTCTCATTCAGGAAATGAACACAAAAGTGGTACTGTATTCCTCAGAAGGTTTTTCTTCTTGGAAACCTTCTGGAGCAGTATATGGGGTTCTGAAGTGTTAACCTCGCGGTGGGAGAACCGTGCGATCAGTAATAAGGGAAAGAACCACAGGAGGCCCTGTCTGCTAATGTGACTTGCAGACATCTGCACACCCATGCCTGTTGAAGCAAGAGGCCGTTTATCCAGAGGATTAGATATCAGGCTCTAAAACTCCCCACTCCCATCCCCAAAGTGACACTACCTGGATTCTTCCCCCAAATTCAGAGTACACATTTTCTTTTGGCAAATAAGACCAAACTGAAAAATGAATAAATAAATCAAGACTAACATACAGAGTGGGCACCACTAATTCCATCTTTCGTTTCTTCAAAGCATTCTTTCCTACTAAAGTCCTCTGTATAACTTTTGCTTAAAATTTTCTGAAAGTATTTTCACATGTTTTTTCCTAGCATTCCTCAATTATCCTCATTTTGTAAATGAGATTATTATTGTCCAAAGATGTTAAGTGATTATCTAAAGACCACGCAGAAAACTAGAAATAGAACCAGAATGACTATAGACTTTCAATAATGTATTATTTTTATAACTTTCTCTTCCTCATTTCCTTCACCCAAAGTAAGCAACTTTATTACATTCTATGAAATATTACAGATATTACATGTTGTATTAAATGCATGACACAGATTTCTAACTCTAAGATAACAGATTTTAATTTGGCAAAAGTGTCTCAAAAATTTCTAGGATCTATGTTATATAATGTCTTTGTTTTACACCATTTCTTGCTGCTCCCCTGCCAAATTTCTACTCCTTGATTATAGACTGTTATGCATTTGTCAGGTCTTCTGATCAACTGACAATATCTTTTTGCTGTTAGAGAAAGATAAACAGGAGACTTTATAATAAACATGGAGAATCACTAAATTATAAAGAATGGCAAAGATATTATGACATTTAACAGATTCTTCTTTAGAGATGACAATCCTCATTGTAGAGTAAGATAAGGCAGATGGTGAGAACACATGCAGAA
>NW_012147189.1:1352622-1353135 GCF_000956105.1 Propithecus coquereli | reverse complement strand
AATTATATATATCCACTAAACTAACATTGGGAGATATTTTAAAATCAGAGATGAATTTATTGAACCGGTTTTGTAAAGTGCTTATTATATGTTGAATAAATCTACCTTTCATTAGTTTATTCAATCCATGTACATAGCCATAACACCTATTTTGTACCTGGTACCAGATTTCACCAAGAACATGAAAGTCACATGATAGCCACAAAAATCTACTGGCTCATATAAAAATTTAGGGAAAAACCTCCCAAATCTTTATTATAAAAAAATTAAACGTACAATTGTATGGAGAAAAAGAAATCAAATCCTTATAAAATCATCAGACTCAAAAGTTTTCATGATTTTGCCCAATTTGTTTTATTTACTCTCACACCAATTTTTTGTAAAGCATTCTAAAACAAATCCTACATCATGCCATTTTACGAATATATTGTTCAATATACATTACAAAAAGGGGAAATTTCTTATGTAACTACAATTCTATTTTCATACCTAATATCAATAAATTATCAATAT
>NW_012147189.1:1350679-1352227 GCF_000956105.1 Propithecus coquereli | reverse complement strand
AAAAAAAAAAAGTTGACAGAAGTTAGAATGGAATATGAAGGTAGAAGGGAGGACTCATGAGATAGGATGAGAAGTTGCCCAGGGGCAGGTTTAAGGATCAGGGCTTGAGAAATAATATTAATAAACTATCCAATTTTTACTCAGATGGGTGTCTTGACTATCTCTAATTATAGTGCCTGTAAAGGCACAATGTGACCACCCTTCTCATGTCTTCAGAACTTTTCCATTGCTTATTAGTACTGGACTACCTTTACTAGAATGATTAGGTCATCTCCTGGGTTTCTGATCACAAGGCTGAATATCCTTGATGCTGTTTATCCTACTAATCAGTTCTTCTCCTATGGAAGTGCAGAGGCAGAAGTTGCCCCTCACCACCTGGAAAATACCAGATTGCCTTCCATTTGGTCCAGCAGTAAATGGAGCTCAATATGTAAATGGATAGGAGAACAGTGAATTGTGAAAGTAAATTTCACAATTTCTGTCTCTCCTTTTTATTTGATGCCTGATTACTTGTCAGAATCCACTATTATAATGTAAATTCTATGAAGCAGAGGCAATATCTCTCTTGCTTTCTATTTTATCCCTAATACGTATTTCAGTGCCCACCAGAGAGAAGAGAAGAATAAATGAGTGAATTAATGGCCAGAGAAAATAAAAAATGGAATGTTCTATGGAAGGATCTATAAAGATATGGGTTGTTCATTTATTCAAAACTATGTACCTTTCTACTTGTAAATACATTTTTCCTTTCTCTTGGAGATCAGTTTTGTGACCAAGCATTGGCTTTCATCATGTATATGTGGAGGTTTCTTCTTCCAAAAGACCCACGGCCAATCTTGCATAAAAAACAATCTGTCAGCTTGCTGATGGCTTTTGATCAGTTCCAGCTACACCATTGGGCTTCTTATTTCGGTAAAATATGCCTTTACTAAATCATTGTGACAAGCCCGCAGTGAGGGTGTTTGCTGCTAACAAAGGATCAGCCTACAGGAGAGAGAGAGAGGGACTGTGCAGAGCAGAGGAGAACATTTGCATCCCAGGATCAAAGCCAATGGACTGTAACTATGCAATCATCTAATCCAGTGAGCAGGACAGAGGTCACCTCTAGAAAGGAAATTTCCCATCTCTGCCAACTATAGGACAGAGGAGTTGCTAAAGTGCCTATGAACAAGATCCTAGGAGTAAAATCACTCTGGAAATTGGGCGATAGCTCTGGAATACTGATTGCCACATACCAAATTTAGCTGGCCAGAATATTTGTTATTATTTATCTGTATACTTTATCTTTCTTATTATAGAAAACATCTAAGGTTCGTTTTCTGGAAAACACTTATATCATGGGTTAAAAATATGTTAGTTTAGAAAGACAAAAGTGAGGATCATTTGGAGTATCATATTTGATTTTTGAAATGTTTTTGCGTTTATGTTTAAATTTGTACATATTTTAGTGAATTAGGAATTTACAATACTTCAATGTGAAGCCACTGTGAAGGCCTAACTCTGCCCTCTGATGAGAACTTTTTCTGACTCTCATACATTTTATATCTT
>NW_012147189.1:1345716-1347799 GCF_000956105.1 Propithecus coquereli | reverse complement strand
GCTGGGGTTTAAGAAATTATTCCTCTAATCCGGGTGGCTCTCACAGGTCACCGCAGCATGGATGCTGTAGACTAATCCAACCAACAATGAAAATACATTTAACTGGAGAAGAAATAACTTTCCAGATTTTAAAATTAAACCAAGATTTTTTCCCCTAAGATTATTATCTATTTTCCAGAAATTATTATTAACATGTGTTTTCATCAAAATAATGTTGGGGAAAAAACAAAAACTCTGTTGCCAGTTTAGTGGAAGGAGGTTCTGCTGTGGCATACTGTTTATGGACCAAATGTTTCTGTCCCCCAAATAGACATGCTGAAGCCCTACCCCCCAATATGATGGTATTAGGAGGTGGGACCTGTGGAAGGTAATTATGTTAGATAACATCATGTGGGTAGGGTTCTCATGATGGGACTGGTGCCTTTAAAAGAAGAAAGCATAGGACTTTCTCTCTCTCCACCTTGTGAAGATACAGTAAAAAGGTGGCTTAGTCTATTTAGGGTAACTATAAAGAAACACTGAAGGCTGGGTAATTTATAAAGAAAAGGGGTTTATTTGGCTCACAATTCTGATGTCTAGAAAATTTCAATATTGGGCATCTACATCTGGTGAGGGCCACGGGATGCTTCCACTCACCACAGAAGACGAAGAGGAGCTGGTGTGTACAGAGATTACATGGGCGGAGGGGAAGTGAGAAAGAGAGAGGAGGCACCAGGCTCTCTTTAATAACCAGCTTTCTTGGGAACTAATAGAATGAGAACTCATTCACCCCCCAACTTCAGATAAGGCATTAATCCATTCATGAGGGGTTCACCACTATGACCCAAGTATCTCTTAAGAGGCCCCACCTCCAACACTGGGGATCAAATTTCAACATGAGATTTGGAGGGGACAAAGGCTGTTTGCAAGCCAGAAAGAGAGCCCTTAACAAGAACTGAATCTACCAACACTTTGAACTTGGACTTTCAAGCCTCAAGAACCTTGAGAAATAAACGTCTGTTGTTTAAGCCACCTGGTATTTTGTAATTGTAGCCTGAACTAAGACATACCAGTGCTATGCATTGATCTAAGCCTTTTGCTTATTCTAGAGATAAAACTAGTACAAAAGCTCTGTTGATCAGACAGAGCTCTCTCCTCAAAATCCATTACCCATTCATCTGAACAAATGAACCTGCTACTTATTCTCTTGGGCTCTAGAAAGGAATTTCAAGAGGATTTTTAGAACTCAGATAAAACCACCCAAATTATTTTGTTCTGAACATGTAGACTCCTACAGAAGAGTACTTTTTAGATGATACCTAGCAGAGTGCCAGTGTACCTGTCATTTATAAATGCATTATGATAATGATAGTAGTTGAAAGAAAATAGTCCTTAATTCTTAACTCTCTATCAGTCTTCTTTGTTCAGTCAGTCTTCATGTCTCTGTGAGTCAGGCTGCTGCTGCAAAAATTCACTAAGAGCTCAAATACTTAAACCAACATGCTTCCTAGGAGGTAATCAATGATGAGTATTTATGAAGAGACACAGTCTGCCAAGTAGGATGCCTGTGAGATCTTTGTTAAAGATTCAAGCTTCCTAGCCCTGATTTTTGGCAAAGAAAAACTAGTTAGGGTAACATGTAGAGTTGCAAGCTGACACATCTTTGGAACTATGAGATTTGTTTATTTGATGGTTGACTGGTTTATTTTGATCTCCTTCACATATGGAATTCTTTACTTGGATACTTCCTATTGCAATTTTCACATGTGAATATATTGTTAGATCATTCTATTCTAATCAATATTATGGGTATGTTCACCAGATGCCCGGCTGAAATTCTTATTGATTCATTGGTAGGGGATTCAGATGGAAAATACTGCTTGGTGTGAAGAGGACCTTAATGCTCTGACATAGATTATTCTGGCATGTTCCAAAATGGCGTCATATGTCATGACCAGTCAGAGAGTGGGCTTGACTAGAGGGCCTGAGCTGGGCAGTTCTTCAGGCAGGATGGCCACAAAAGGGTCAAAGGAATAGGATATAATTAAAAATGTCTGTGACACTCCTCCTTTTAAAACCTGTCCTCCACCTCCTCTCTTCTGTC
>NW_012147189.1:1344291-1345666 GCF_000956105.1 Propithecus coquereli | reverse complement strand
TTCACTTAACACCTTGAAATTTATTTTATGAGTTATCTAGTGTGTATTTAGGTCAGTATTTAAAACTGGGTATATATTTAATAATGTGAACATTTGGCCAATTAAATGCCAATTATATCAGTAATTATATCATTATATCAGTAACCAGACTAATTTTTCTTCTTTTTTTTTTCCATCTTTGCCTCAGATAAAGTCATGCTTGTTTTTATAAACTTTTGAAAGTAATTCACAGACATCACCCTAGTGTTTTAACTTTTGAGGGGGAAGGAACCTGAAACCATCTCTTTTAGCCCTATCTCCCTGCTCATTCCATGTTTGGCACTATGCTACTATGACAACAATGTAGTTGTTTTAATAAAATTTGGTTTTGGAATTTTAAGAAATGCTAGGTCTAGGTCAGGAATCACTAAAACAACTTGCCTGGACATTTCTGGTGTCCTTTCCATTAGCCGTACACTGAAATGCAGGCTTTTAGCAATGTTTCCTGGCATTAGAGAAATTCTGCCAAGATTAACAGCTTTTCTTCAAATAAATCAGAAAGCTTTTGAAGACTCATCAGTAGCAACATTAACAAATGTTTACTGTGAAAATTGTATTATAAAACACAGTTTGTGCTTTTATGAAACTTAGAATACTATGTTGGTTTTCATTATGGCTTTACAGAGATTCATGTAGCTACGGAGAATCCTCTTCTTCTAACCATGGATAAAACACATTAAGAAAGAATAATCTCCATTTTCAGCTCTGCATTTTCCAACTTTGGTAGGCTGTGAAGTAAAATAAGTAGAAACTTCTCACTGTTGAAATTTAGACATGTAGAATGTACCTTCTTACTACCTTTTATAATAAATAGACATATACTTGTTTAGTGTATTATTTTTATGGTTTGGCCCTATCTGTAGTTGGTTCCTATGACATTCAATCATTCATTCATTCATTCAATATTTATTGAGTTCCTATTTTGTCCAACAATATAAAATATATCCTAGGAGTAATCTAAATAAGTCAAAGTCCTTGATCTTAAGTGGCTTATAGTCAATTATGGAAGACAACTGAACAAAGCAATGGTTATAGCAGAATAATAGAAGCAGCTACACCCTGACCGATTGTCTAGTTTCTCACTTAGTGTCTGCTTCCTTGCTGGTATTATCCTGACTCCACACTGCTACTTGACTGTGGAGCCCTGTTCTGTCAGTCACTCTCTGGGTATGCTCCGTGCATGGTATCTGACATTTATTTTTACTCTTCCCTTATTTTTCCTGGTCTTGGCTTCCTGTTCTATCTCTGAAAGCCATTTCCACCTACAGTCTAGACATGAACCTCTCTCTTGAAATTACTTCTAATTCTGTGATTTACATGTTTGTGAAAGAATGGG
>NW_012147189.1:1324596-1332926 GCF_000956105.1 Propithecus coquereli | reverse complement strand
TCAGGGAACCTCATGAGTGACATAAAGAACTGAATTAAAATTGTTCATCCCCGGTCACAGGTAAGGGATGGCCAACAGGGCTCTGCCATTTGGTGTAGATCCCTTCATCTCCCACCTTCCCCTACACACACAGGCCCTTTGGGAAACTGTTACTGTTGATGTTATTGTGCGTGTCAGATTTCTCAGCACTTCTCAAATTAAGAAGAGAGGAGATGTATAACCAAGAGAGATGGAGGACTAAGCCCAGGAAGGGCATGGGAAAGTGGTGGGCAAGGTGCAGTACGGCTTCGTTTTATTCATCTGTCTCTGGCAGCTGGCACTTGGCACAAATAGGCCTTTTGTAAAAATTGTACAGAGTAACATAACCTAAGTTTTGCCTTTGTACTATCTTAAAACACTGTATGATGCTGGGAAAATTACTTCATCTACTTGAAACTTCGTTTTATAATTTGTAAAGTGGGGCTGGGAAGTATATCTTCATTGCAAAATTTTTTGAAAATGAGATGATGAATGTGTCTGTGCTCTGAAATAAATTATAAGCCTAAGAGATGAAAAATTAGAACATTTTAAAATATTCTCAGATATTAATATTTTAGTAGCTAAAACAGTGCCAAATTTCTTACTGATATTCTGCTATTCAATAAAGCAGGCACTCTAAATTGTAAGAATAACATATCCATTTCTACCCCCTTCCAGGCATGGGACTCAACAAAGTTATTTTCATTTAACAATTTTTTAAATATGTTTTATAGACATTTTTCCTTTTTCATGGATATTTTTGACCCTATTGAATGAACCGTAGGACAACCAAGTATTTATTTATTATTTGATCTTTCTGATCTGTCAGATTGATGTTATTATTCACTACTTAAAATTCTTTCTTCTTAGTATTTTACCCCAATTTTGTATCATTTTCTTTTTCTGTTTTCACTTTTCTCCTTCTCTGACCACTCTTTCACAGTCTCTTCTACTAGATTCTCCTTTACCATCCACTCTTTTATGCAAGATTTCCATACTTTTGTGCTTGGACAGCTTCAGTTCTCATTCTTTACACTGTCCTTAGCATTCTTATTCTATCGGTATGGAATGAATGCTTGTGTCTCTGAAAATTTACATGTTGAAGCCCTAACCCCCAGTGTGGCTGTATTTGGAGACGGGACCTATAAGGAAGCAATTAAGGCTGAAGTCATAAGGGTGGAGCCCTGACCCAACAGGATTAATGTCCTTATTAGAAGAAACACAAGAGAGCTCGCTTTCTCTCTCTGCATGCACGCAAAAAGGAAAGGCCGTATGTGGACATAGTGAGAAGGCAGTAGTCTACAAGCCAGAGAGCCCTCATCAGAAAGCAAGTTTACTGACACTTTGATCTTGAACTTTTGGCCTCCAGAAATGCGAGAAAATAAATTTCTGTTGTTTAACTCACCCAGTCTCTGACACTGTGTCAAGGCAGCATGAGCAGACTGATATGCTATCCCATTGCTGTAACTCCTCATACCTATGATGGTTGGCAACAAACTCAGGCTTCTTCTTGCCTGAGCTCCAGTTAGCCATGTGTTTAGCCATGTGTTTACACATCCCGCATGACTGACAGACTGCTCATTCTCACAGAGGAACAGAACTCATCTTCTCTCTGCTCAAACCTGCACCTCTGCATGTGTTACTTATCTGTGTGACTTATTTATCATCATCTATTCTGTCACCTAGGCTAGAAAGTTGGGAATTGCTCTTTCTTTATGTATCAGATGTCTGTCCTCTTCTAAGGATCGAGATGGCAAAATCCATGTCTTTGTACCTACTTATCTCTAGAAAGAGATTCAGTGTCTGGCAGTTCATAGGCACTTAAATGTGAGTAAATGCATGATTAGAAACACTCTCTTTGTCCATTATAACCCAATACCTTTGAGCCGGCCAAAATGACTCATATGCCAGGGTCTGATGGCCAATGGAAGAAAATTTGGCTTCTTACCAGTCACCAAGCACCTTTCTCTGTTAAACTCACTCCAGGTACTCATCAGTCTTAAACTTTCAAACTTATAACTTTGTCTCTAGTTTTTAGTCCTGTATTTCACTGCTCTCCCCATTGACTTGCCAACTGCTCTTGATTTCCCCAGCTTAAAGCTTATACTAAGAATTTTAACATAAAATCCAAACTCTAGCTCTTTCTGTTCTTAGGATCTTGTGGAAATTCTTCCACACTAGCTCTGGTGCACAAGACTCTGGCTGGCACACTGGACAGACTCACTCCAATACTCTTTGAGATGAGGAGTGGGTGGGCTCATATACATCTTTCAATAACAATATTTGTTGAATGTTTATTATGGGCTAGGATCTGGGCTAGGCATTTTACATACAGCATCTCATCCCATTTGTTTCTCACATAATCCCATAAGGGAGGCAGTTATCCCCATTTTATTATAGAGGAAAATAAAGCTTAGGGAAGTTACAATACATAACTTATTCCAAGGCCACACAGCTAATAAGTAATGGAACATAGACTAGAATCAAATCAAAGTCTTAAGCACCATCTTTTAAAAAACGCAAGTAAACTTGAGGTTTGCCAATTGTCAACTTAGATCAAATCTGAGCTTCAGACATGTAATGTGAACACAGCTCAGGATACGTCCTGTCAATGCTACATAAGGTACTTGTGTAACAGAGTTGGGTAGGTTGATTGCTCAACTGCTCTGCAGTGCTCATTAAAATAGACAGATAGGCTAAAACCAGGAGCAAAAAGAATCTCAGTCCTGCAAACCCACATGGAATATAAAGTTTATTCTTTCAGAGAAACAGGATTAGAAGAGAATGTTTTTGTTTCACTTCAGAAGTGATTTAAGAAGCTTAATCACACTTAGACATGGGATAGTGCTTCCCTTAATGTTTTTCAAGAGGAATGTCATGGGCCGAGTCTTCTGTCCTAAGTGCAGCTGTGGAGCATATAAAGTAATTTGCCTGCCATAAAAAGCACTGATTTGTAATTGCAAATGTAACGGATTAACCAAATGCCACACATGTGACTCTTAAGGAGTTCATTTAAAATAATAACCTATCTAGGAATAATCACTTAAAGTGTACCCTCTCTAAGCGGCTCCGGGTGGCAGGACACTTAAATTAGTTTAACAAGAGCATTGTAAAAAGAAAATTTACCAACTGCTTGTTTTATCACTTTCTTTTACAGTTGGTTGTTCTTGCAAATGTATCAGTGTTATTAGGTTAATTTTGTTCTTTATCCCAATGTATTTAATAAGAGGAAATGAAACTGTGTCTTAAAGAGACACTCATTTTTCTCTGGTCAAATTGGTACTGACTTTGCAAGGTGGTTTCTCTAAGGATAGAGACAGGATCTCAAAGGAAGTCAAAAGAATATTAGAGAGTACCACGGAGAAGGAGCTGGCGAAACCCTGAGAAAAATCTTTTCCTTTCTATGAGGAACCATGTACTTGATGGCCTATTGTCATGTGCCTTCACTCTATTAATGACTCCTTTTCCTGTACTCTTCTCTGTTGCCATCTTTCTGCTATCGTACTAACAAATTAAAGAATATTAAAGTTGGACAAAGAATTGCTGTGTGTATACATATGTTATTGAATGAAACACTTAGAGGAACTTACAAACCAAAATACAGCATTTAAATGATTCTCAGCATTTAAAAATAAACCTACAGAGCCTTTTATTAACATCATATATTACAAATGAAAGAGACATGTGTATCTTCAGTTAAACGTAAGGCTGTCCCCATATAGCACTGTCTAGATAGGGCATATGCAGAATGATAAAGCAAGATGGCCCATCAGAGCTATCCAAAGAAATAGAAAAGTTTTACTTTGTCAAAGAAAATATTAAACACAAATTTAAGATCAATTAGTTTTTAAACAGTTTTCTCAAATAAAAAAATCATTTAAAGGTCCTAAAAGTGTCACCAGAATTTAGTGCAAGAATTCTTAGCCTGAGGTCTGCGGACTCTCTCTTTGCCTTTCAAAGAGTCTATGATTTTTGAAAGGAAAAATATATAGCTTTTTACTGACTTCTAACTGAAATTTATCATTGCCATTAAATTATTAGGCAAGAAACCACAGCATTATTAGTAGTATCTGCAATTGTTTTACCAACAGAAATCACAAATATCTTCATAGCATATTACTGTTATGGCAAATATCTTATAATACAGTTATATTTATTATTTTGAAATTGTGATAATTAAATGAATCGCTTGATATTAATTATTAATAAAGAAACACATATATTAGGAGGAAATTGAAATTGCCAATATTTGTGCATTCTGTACACTTTTAATCTAAAAAGCAAGTTTTATATGGTTTGATCCATTACCATTATCTTGTTGAAAATATTTTGATAACTGTATTTCAATAGTTTTATTTGCATTTTATGTATTTTTTTATTCTTCAAAAGTATCTTTCTGAAAAGAGTTCCATAGACTTCTCAAACTGATGAGGTTCATGGCACAAAAAAAGTTTCAGCACACCAGTGGTTAAGAGTTTTGGCTCTTGATTCTCATGGACGTTCATTTGACTCCCAGTTTCATCACTTAATATTAATAGCTATGAGACTTGAGAAAGTTGTGTAGCTTCTCTATATCTTAGTTTCCTCAACTGAGGTAAAATGGACAGCAATTTCATCCTAGAACTAAGGGAGATTCTTCATGCTCAATGGGATAAGTACTCAAGAAACATGTTTTTACTTCTCCTACCACTCCTACATCTAATCATATTCACTGTTTTATTCTTATTTTAAAAATTTCAATAAAGGTGTTAAGTGTACATATTTAAATGACTTCATAGTTGTTATGAGTTGAATTTTGTCAGCCAAAAGAGAGACATTGAAATCCTAACCCCCAGTACCTCAAAATGTGAGCTTATTTGAATATAGGGTCTTTACAGAGTTTATCAAATTAAAATGAGGTCATTAGGGTGGGCCCTAATCCAATGTGACAGACATCCTTAAAAAAGGGGCAACGGGAAATGTGGACACAGAGCTAGACATGCACAGAGGTAGATGATGTGGAGACACAGGGGAATGTGAAGACAGAGGATCGGGGGGATGCATCAATAAGCCCAAGAATGCCAGTGATCACTGACAAGCCTCCAGAAGCTGGGAAGAGGTGAGGAACGATTCTCTTACAGGTTTCCGAAGGGAGCATGGCTCTGGTGACAACTTGACTTCAGACTTCTAGCCCCCAGAACTGAGACAATAAATTTCTGTTGTTTCAAGCCACCCATTTTTGGTACTCTGTTACGGAAGCCTAGGGAAACTAATAAAACAGTATTTTATTAATAAATTATTTTAAGTTTCCCTATCTTTGTGTATATATTGTATACCTTTTTGAACACAATATGGTTTCTATTTTATATATATATATATAAATATGCACACACATACACACATAAACATTTCTTTGTATATGAATCCTTAAGCTTCATTTGTTACATCCTAAGTTAAATTAGAAATTTGATTTTCAGAATTACAAAAAGGAAATATTTAATGTGCAATGGGATCTAAATTATCCTGATGAATAACCATTACAAAAGGCAACATGTATCAATGATATGATTCTTCATCGGTTACAGTAATACCCTAATACAAATTTGTCATGAAACCCTGCACATTTAAAATAAAGTCTATGATCACTGCCTGTATAGAATGTCACTGAAAGGACTTGCCTGGAAACATAAGCTGAAGAATCAATTTTTTTTTTTCAGTTCTTAGAGGGTAGGATTGTGATAAAATTGATGTTTTACCTCATATGGTGTTGTATTCTTACCACTATTCTAAAGGTCCTAAAGGGTTGCAAAGGAATTACTTTTCACCTGTGGAGCTCCTTAAACCAAAGCACTAAAACCTGAGGAAAAACCTGAAAAGAATTTTTCAAGCTTTTACGAAAATAATAATATGCCCTTATATCTAAGATTCTCATCCATCCAAAAAATATATTTTATAGGCTCCTGACACATGGACATAAGTACCAAGTTAAGACACACACACAATCAGTTGCTGATGCCTAATGACCTCAGCTATAGGTGAGAAAAAAGCCTGTGCTTCTTGGAGCAGGATTTGAATGTCCTCGACTTTAGTAAGAAAGAAGTCTGCTATGTCATGTATCATTTCTTTCATATGGTGCTTTTGTACAGTTAGAAAAAAAAGTTTTCTAAATTATTTTCCTCCTTTTGCTTGGGATATAATGTTTTCCATTTAAACTCACTTTGATAATGTTTGAATGTAAATTAAGAAATATATAGCATATGAAAAATCACATAGCAGCATCTATATTCACATTTTTCATTCAGACAATTTTCAGTGAAAATAAAAATCAGATCCCTTCCCACTCTAGCATTCCATATGCTATGTGCTCTGGTCTTGTTAAGAACTGATAAAAGAATAAAGAAAAATTCACAAAATAGAAAAAAACTGATAATTTTAATCTTCAGTTGCTTAAGAAATATTTTTAAAATCTTTCAAAAGTGATAACTTCAAACCATTCACTATCTTAAAAATTCTAAAGGACTTCTGCTTAACTTATAAAGGATTAAATTCTATGGGAATTGCCCTCCTGCTGTCAGCAATTATAAATCCAAAAAAGCCATAAAATAATTATTTTCAAATACTGAATGCTTAGACTGCATAGGCAGGTGACTCCTAAAAGAAGGGCAAGCTGAGCCCTAAGGCTGCCCAAGCCACTGTGTGATGGCAGCTTTCAGGGCACAGGACAGGGAGGGGGGACCCCAACAGAGCCAGGAAGACTTGCTGAGTTGAAAAGACAGAATTTCAGAGAGGAAGGTGTAGGCGGCTAGAAAGTGTGTGGCTACATATAGACAGGAGAAAGCTGTACAGGGAGGAAGCTCTTGAAGCTCTGCAAAGAGTTTTCTCTCTAGTCTTGGGCTGGGATGGACACAGGCAAGGTGGAACTCCTCAAGGCAGGAGAAAGAACCACCAGAAACATTGTCCAAAGTCACACAAGGCAGAATATAGTCTGTGTTTCCAACTGTTAGAGGGGGTGGAAAAACTCAAAATACAAGGGGTATTGAGTATAGTCTTCAGGAGACTACTACTCACCTTAGTGGAGCTAAAATATTCTTACAGGAAAGGCTGCTCTGAACCTTGACTCTCACAGATTAAAAGGAAGCTTCAAAAGGATCAAAATAAGTAACTCAACTGTGTGCCAGAGCAAAATCCAATGCTCTTTAAAGGAATACAACAAAATTCAGCACTCAAAAATGTAAAATTACATCTACGATCCAATTAAAAATTACCAGGGTTACAAAGCAGCAAAAAAATAGGACTCAACTGGCAGAAAATAAAATCAATCAGTATCAACAGATAAAGCAATAACAAAGATTAAATTATCAGATAAATTGCTTTAAACAGTGATTACACATATCATAAATACTAATACCACTTTCATAACAAGGCCTACCCAGGCAACCCTATTTTAAATATTAATACTCTGCCCTTCCACCCCATTTCCCTGCCCAGTCCTCCTATTCCACTTTCCCTCCTGGTCTGTTTTTCTCACAGCCCTTCACTTTCTAGGACTATATATAAAAGTATTTTTTATTTTTAAATTTATTTAAAATCAATTAAATCTATTTATTTATTTATTAAATTTACCATTTATTTTTCCCCACTAGAATGTGAGCTCTGTGATAGCTGAGATCCTTATCTGTCTTGTTTACTTGGATGACCTCAGAGCCAAGAACAGTACCTGGAACATAGTAGGGACACAATAAATTTGCTAAAGTCGAGAAGAAGCTATTGATAATTTTTTATATTTATGAAATTGTGCTAGGTTTCTGGAAGCCACAAAGGAATTAGAAAGCATTATGCTTGACCTTAGGTTCTTTGGTATCAACGCAACAATGTTTAGTTTGTTATATATGCACACAGTTACACAACTCAAACTTTTTCTTTCTTTGACAATGCAAATTGAAAATCAGTTCATGCAGATCTCTCCTTTTTGCTATCAGCTTAAAATCATTCGAATTGCCTCTGTAATTAAGGATTTGGATAAATAATGTTGATTCAAAACAAAAATACTGCAGAAATACTAATGCAATATAAATAGATCTCAATGATAATTGATTTTTAAAATGTTCCCTCTGTTTATATCCTATTTCTTAAAAGAACTTAAACATACTTGCAATAAAAGCATATCTACGATAGTTATAATAAAGACTAGTAAAGGAGATAACCCAATACCGGTTAGAAGAAAGGAAGTGATAATTATGGCAAAATAATGGAGGGTGATATTTTGAGTATGAAATTTGGTTCTGAGCTCCTTTCAAGCTGTGGCAAAAGGAAGCAAAAATATAATATATAAT
>NW_012147189.1:1317538-1323131 GCF_000956105.1 Propithecus coquereli | reverse complement strand
ATCTCTTGAGTCCCTGTAAAGCTTGCTATTCTTTTCAATGGGAGAGAGTTTCAGTCTACCTCTCTGCTGAATTTTGAAGAACAATCATTTAAGGTCCTTAATCTTCCATAGCTGGACAAAACTTTCATCATATTATTTTCAGTTAACCATGGGATAGTTAATATGTGTGTTTACCTAATTTCCTTTCTAAAATGCCAGCAAAATGATGGTAAAGATTTTTTTTTGAATTATGAAAAAGAGAAAATAGCAAATGGAAGAAGTCCACAAATGAAGCAAACGGAGGAAGAGTAACTGGCTTTACCAGGTGGAAGAAGAGCCTACAAAGGTTGGAGGCACCAGTTACTATGGAAGGGTGGGGTGAGTTGTGTTGATATAAACACAAGAATTTGTTTGAAAGTGTAAACAGGCATAACTCGTTTTATTGTGCTTCACTTTATTATGCTTCGCAGATGTTGCACTTTTTTTTTTTTTTTTTTTTACAAATTGAAGGTTTGTGGCAACCCTATATCAAGGAAGTCTACTGGCACAATTTTTCCAATATTGTGTGTTCACTTCTGTCACATTTTGATAATTCTCTCAAAATTTCAAACTTTTTCATTATTATTATATCTGTGATGGTGATCTGTGATCAGTGATCTTGGATGTTACTATAATTGTTTTGGGGTGCCACGAACCATGCCCATATAAGATGGTGAACTAAATTGATAAATGTGTATGTTCTGACAATTCCTGTCTCTCTCCTGCTCCTTGGGCCTATTTCCTAAGACACAACAATATTAAAATTAGGCTAACTAATAACAATACAATGGTCTCTGAATGTTCAAGTGAAAGGAAAGGTCACACATTAAATCAAAACCTGGAAAAGATTAAGCTTAGTGATAAGTACATGTGAAAAGCTAAGATGGGCCAACAGTTAGGCCTCTCGTGGCCAGTTAGCCAAGTTGTGAATGCAAAGAAAAGTCTTGAAGGAAATTAAAAGTGCTACTTGAACACATGAATGATAAGAAAGCAATCAGCCTTACTGCTGATATGGAGAAAGTTTTACTGGTCTGGATAGAAACTCAAACCAGCCACAATATTCCCTTAAGCCAAAGCTTCATTCAGAGCAAGACTCTAACTGTGTTCAATTCTAAGAAGGCTGAGAGAGGTGAGGAAGCTATGAAGAAAAGTTGGAAGCTAGCAGAGGTTAGCTTCTGAGGTTTAAGGAAAGAACCCATCTTCATAACACAAAAGTACAAGGTGAAGGAAGAGGTACCAATGTAAAAACTGCAGCAGATGTTAGCTTCTCCAGCAAACATATAAAAAAAATGTTCAACATCTCTAATCATTAGAGAAATGCAAATCAAAACCACAATGAGATATCACCTAACCCCAGTGAGATTGGCCTCTATCAAAAAATCCCCAAACAACAAATGCTGGCGAGAATGTGGAGAGACAGGAACACTCTTACACTGCTGGTGGGACTGAAAATTAGTGCAACCTCTATGGAAAAGAATTTGGAGATACCTCAAACAGGTAAAATAGAAATACCATTTGATCCAGCAATAGCACTATTAGGCATCTACCCCAAAGAGCAAAAGATATGCTGTAATAAAGATATCTGCTCCCGAATGTTTATGGCAGCACAATTCACTATTGCAAGGATGTGGAAACAACCCAAGTGCCTGTCAATTCATGAGTAGATTATTAAAATTTGTTATATGTATATAATGGAATATTACTCAATTATAAGAAACGACAGTGTTCTAGCACCTCTTATATTTTCCTGGATAGAGCTTGAGCCCATTATCCGAAGTGAGGTATCACAAGATCGGAAGAATAGGCTCCGTATGTACTTGCCATCAAATTGGCACTGACTGATCAACACTATGGTGCTCACATGGCAGTAATACTCTCCAGGGATTAGGGGGATGGGGGGTGAACCCACAACTAATGGATGCGGTGAGCATTGTAGAGGGGAAGGGCATGCCTCTAATCCTCGCTTGGGTAAGGCAAAGACATAAAATGTAACCAAAATATTTATACCCTCATAATATCCTAAAATTAAAAAAAAATGTTAAAATAAAATAAAGTAGGGACTGTGCCTTCTCCATCTCTATCATCAATGTCTTGGAGAATTTAAAAAACCTTGTCAGTTGACCAATAAATATTTGTTGAATGTTGAATGAAAAACATTTAGCCTAACTATGCAGAAGAAGAAAAGGGATAAATAAACATCCATCAAGAGAAAAAAGAAAAGCTGCAGCAGGTTATTCAGAAGATATAGACAAGATCATTGATGAAGGTGGCTATACTCAACAACTGATTTTCAATGTACATGAAGCAGCTTTCCACTGAAAGAAGATGTTATCTAGGACTTCCACAGCCAAAGAGGAGAAATCAATGCCTGGCTTCAAAGCTTCAAAGAATGGGCTGATTTTCTTGTTAGGGGTAATGTAGCTGGTGACTTCAAGTTGAAGCCAATGCTTATTTTCCATTCCAAAAATTCTAGGGCCCTTTAGAATCATGCTACATTTACTATGCCTATCCTCTGTAAATGAAACAACAAAACCTGGATGACAGCCTATCTGTTTACAGATGGTTTATTGAATACTGTAAGCCCACTTTTAAGACCTACGGCTCAGAAAAAAGATTTCTTTCAAAATATTACTACTCACTCACAATGCACCTAGTTACTCTACAACTCTTATGGAGATATATGAGAAGATAAATGTTGTTTTCATGCCTGCTAACACAACATCCATTCTGTAGCTCATGGATCAAGGAGTAATTTTGACTTTGAAATCTTATTATTTAAGAAACACATTTCTAAGAGAAGATGGCTGACAGAGACATTGGTCACCAGACCATCCCAGAAAGAAGGAAAAGTTTTAGATTAAAAAAAACAACAACAACAACATAGATTTGGTATAATTCTGGGGAAAAAGTCCCAGACCTACCAGAGATACCAGACCTATCAGGAAGAAGTTGCAGAGGAGAACAAAAAGGTGATGAGCAGAGATCGACCCCTGAGAAGTGTGGAGCCCCATGGAATGGGTAAGTGGGGGTTTTGTTTCTCCTCCTTTCACATGTCTGGTAGACAGCAGGCTCCAGAGCTGCTGAAGAGCTTTTTCTACCCTCATGAGCCCAAAAGCTGCTGCCACCAGGAAACTGAGAGCTTCCTGAAAACAAAGCACCGGGCTATCAGCCCCCTTGGGGTTGCTTCCTGTCACCACAAACTCCAAGATAGTGGGTACCATACTGCTTCTCCAGCCATTGTGTGCCTTTGTCCTCCCTCCCCAGGTATATTCGGCCCTTCAGTTTTCATGTTGTAGGTTCACACACAAACATTTCCCAACTCTGGCCCAGACTGCAGTGGCCACAGGGTCTGAGGGCTTCTGGGGGAATCTGTGTGAGCCCAGAGCTTTAAAATTCTGGTCAGTCTACCTTCTCAGGAGAGGGACAAAGATAACCTGAGTGCCAGTTCTCCTCCATTCAAACGCTTTTTCTCTCCCTCCTCTCCTTCACCCACTGTTGCCAAGTGGCATGGTTGTCCCAAGGGGCAATTGAGCCAAGACTGCTTCCCAATTGTTTGCACATCCATTACATGTAGGCTCCCACAGAGAGTAGGGCTCATGTCGTTCCTCTTAAAGATCTGCAGCAGACAAAGGGGTGCCTAGACTGTGAGCCCCCTGCCCATCAGCCTTCCCTGGTACAGTGTTGCTCATCCAGCTGTTTCCATTACAGCATTTACTGACTCAATTATACAGGGTGTGGTTAATTCTTACCCACAAGAACCACATACTGTTTCAGAGATTAAAGTGGGCATCCCAATACGATTCAAGCTGTTAAGGAGATCACAGGACTGGGGAAACCAAAGAGATTTCAAAAATCTCCATCTTCCCTCATCAACAAGACACAGGGAATCTGCCTCCACACACAGCTCACCACTGCATCAGCCTACAAATAACTAGCAACTGAGAAAAAGATGACATTAAGAATATCTACATCCAAGGTATGCATCCAGACTGTAGACTCCCATCAAAGCACCCACAAGCAAAGACAAAGGTCCTTACCCAATATACTACAAACACACCCCATCTAAACAAAGAAAACTCAAAACAAGAAGTGACAGCTCTCCAGATAAAAAGAAATCAGTACATGAACCCCAGAATTATGAAGATTCTGCATAGTGAAGGAAATAATCAACAGAGCAAATAGGCAACCTATGGAATGGAAGAAAATATTCATGAACTATGCATCTGATTAAGGGCTAATCCCCAGAATGTACAAAGAATTCAAATAAATAGGCAATCAAAAAACAACCCATCAAAAAGTGGGCAAAAGACATGAACAGACGCTTTTCAAAAGAAAATAGACAAATGAGCAAATGTATGAAAAATCGCTCAACATCATCAGGGAAATGCAAATTGAAACCACAATATCACCTTACCCACTGTCAGAATGGCTATTATTAAAATGTCAAAAAATAATAGATGTTATCACAGCTGAAGAGAGAAAGGATTGCTTATAGACTGTTGGTGGGGCAGCAAATTAACACAGCTTCTATGGAAACAGGATGGCAATTCCTCAAAGAATTAAAAGTAGACTTACCATTTGATCCAGCAATCCCACTACTGGGTATCTACCCAAAAGAAAATAAGTCGTTTTTATTAAAAAGTCACCTGTACTTGAATGTTTATTGCAGCACAATTCACAATCACAAAGATGTGGAATCAACCTCAGTGCTCATCAGTTCATGAGTGGATTAACAAAATGTGGTATATGTATACCATGGAGTACGACTCAGCCTTAAAAAGAAATGAATTAATGTCTTTTGCAGCAATTTGGAAAGAACTGGAGACCATTATCCTAAATGAAGTATCTCAAGAATAGGAAAACAAACACCACATGTACTCTCTAGTAATTGTTAACTAATCAATGGGTAGACATGGGCACAGAGAGAAGTAAACAACATTGGAAATCAAAAAGAGGGTATGGGGGAAGAGAGGAGTGGTAAAAACCTACCTACCAGGTATAATGAACACTATTCAGGTTCACTGTACACTAATATCCCTGATTTAAGCATTATAAAGGATATCCGTGTAATAAAAACATTTATACCCTTTTAGTATTCGAAATAAAAAAAAGACAAAATGTTACCAATCAAGACATAAGAAGGATGGTATGTGATGACCAAATAGGTTTTATACTAGGATTGTATAGTTTGCTTAACATTTGAAAATCGGTCAAAGTAATTTACCATATTAACAGACTAAATAGGTAAAGGAAAACCATGTGATTATCTCAATATGTGCTGAAACTGCATTTAACAAAATCCAACATCACTGAGATTAAATCCAAAATCCACTGAGATTAAAAATTCTCAGTGAACTAGCACTAGAAGGGGACTTTCTCAAACTGAAAAAGGAATTTTTTAAAAAGCTACAATTAATAGCATACTTAACGGTGAAAAGACTGAATGCTTTCCTCCTAATATCAAGTACCAGGCAAGGAAGTCTTTTGTCACCATTTCTATTCAGGATTTTACTGGTGATTCTAGCTAGTGTAATAAGGCAAGATAAAGAAAAAAAAATATTCATTTTGGAAGACA
>NW_012147189.1:1312660-1314413 GCF_000956105.1 Propithecus coquereli | reverse complement strand
TTATTTCTGGGATCCACTGATGTATGCAGACACTTTGCTTTCTCTTTTGAATAAAAGATAATAATGAAATTAAAATTGCACACTAAATGGAATTTAGATGAAGTACTGAAAGAAATTTCCTGTGCTTCGAATCAACAAAATTCCACAAAGGGCTCAAGACCTTGGTTTGAATGAAAATGAATAAAAGTAGTTAGAAAATTCCCTGTACTAGAAATGACAAGGTTGAGTGAGGATCTTTATGAGGCGAACTAAAGGGGCAGGATTCAGAGCAATTCAGGGCACCATAGTTATAGAACACCCATTCTGTGTCAGGCATGGTGCCAGCTGCTGAGATATTGCCCAGTAAAAAGTAAGACACAGGTTTTGTCAAGGTGTTCATGTCTGATGGGAGAAAAACAAATAACATGAGCCAGTCTGTTGATGGATGTTATCCAAGATGTAGAGTACCACTGAGGTCTCCAAACATAGCTGTTTGGACCCTGCTTCTTTACAAATGATTTCCTCTGCTGGAAATGAGTGAACTCACTTTTGGAAGCACTAACTTCCACTTGTCAAAGGTCTTCAAGACCTTTAACTCTAATTTTGCCGATGCTGTGAGGCTCTCCTTGCCTTCCTTCATTTATGTAGATCCCTTTTTTCTCTCCCTCAGCTCACGTCATATTTCTATCTTTACACTTATCCATCTAAGCTGTAATTGTTGCCTTGTTAGACAATCTTCCCTGAACAGACGGCACATTTTTGAACATAAGGATCGGGATTACTTATCATTGTTAAATAATAACATAATGCTAGGTATACAGGTGCTCAGTTAATGCTTGCCGAGTAATTAGTGGGAAATTTATTCTGGTGGATGCTAGTGAAGATGTCTTAGATGGCTTGACACCTACATTGAAATTTTCAGCATAAATAGAAAGGTACTCACAGGCCGATAGGTTAAGTGTAAAATGCATTTTAGAGAAAGGCAAGAGTTCAAAGACACGATGACTCAAAAACACAACGAAATATTCAGACAATTGCCTGTGATTCAAAATGGTTGAAGAGCAATTGGAAATAAAATTGAGAAAATAATCAGGGGTCAAATCATAAAAAGCCTTATGTTACACTTATATGGGTTGGATCCTATAGGTCATGGGGAACTATTTAGGTTTAAAAAGAAAAGTTACAAGATGTATATTTTTATTCACAAATACATTTGTTTCTTTTATCAAATTATATAAATACACATTTGTAGTGTCAAATTGGAAACACAAAAATGTATAAGCATAAAAGGTATAGAAAGTATAAAGTTGAAATGTTCTAAAATCCTAACACCTTGAGATACAACCAATAACATTTTGGTGTCTATCTTTTCATGCATTGCTTTATGTATACCCACAGGTGTGCAATGCATATATACACATTTTCTGTAAATTGATTCATATATTTTTATCATATACTTTTTATTCTCCCTTCCTATTTTAACTTATTCATTCTTTTCCCTTTGTCTTCCCTTAGTTCCACATAACTAATGTCAATGTGTGGTTACATGTTAATTACCATGTATATGTAAGATTTTTGCCATCATTTAAGAAAAATGAGTTCATATACTTCTTTCTCATTTAGCTTTTCCCACCTAACAATATCTTGTGCAAATCTCTCCAGGTCTGGCTGGGTGCGGTGGCTCACTACTATAATCCTAGCACTCTGGAGGCCTAAGGCAAGAGGATTGCTTGAGCTCAGGAGTTCAAGACCAGCCTGAGCAAGAGACAGACCC
>NW_012147189.1:1301914-1312610 GCF_000956105.1 Propithecus coquereli | reverse complement strand
TCTTTTCCATACTGTTGACATGCTAGAAATTTTGGATAGTTATATGCAAAAAAAAAAAAATTGGATTCATACCTTGCACTATAAACAAAAGTTAACCCATAATGAAGCATAGATCTATAAGACTGTAAAAACTCTAAAATAAAACAAAGAAGGAGAAAATTTTTATGACCTTGGGTCAGGCAAAGCGCCAAAAGCATAGTCCATAAAAGGAAAAATAATTGGAATTCACTAAAATTAAGAACATCTACTACCTGAAAGACACTATTAAGAGAAGGAAAGTACAAGCCACAGATCAAGGGAAAATATTTGCAAATCACATACATGTTAAAGGATTTATATCCATAAATCTATAAAGAAATATCAAACTTATTAGTTTAAAAAAACAGAGAAAATGTGGCCAAAAAATTGAACACTTTTCTAAAGGAGATATATGAATGGAAAATAAGCATTTGAAAATACACTCAACATCATTAGCCCTTAGAGAAATGCAAATTAAAACTTCAATGAGGTAGCACTACAACCCTGTTAGAATTGTTAAAACTAAGAAGACTGATGATGTCAAGGGTCGATGAGGATATGGAGCAACTGAAACTCATTTACACTGATAGAAATATAAAATGATGTAACAACTTGGTAAACTAGTTTAGCAGTTGTTTAAAAAGTTGAACACATACCATGGCCCAGTCATTCCTTTCTAGTTTCAGACAGCAAGGACTTTAAACTTTTTCCTCATAGACATTGTTTCTCAGAAAAGTGCCAGAGTATTTTCTTCAGTATATTGAGAACATAAACCAAGAGATAAAAAGAAAATGGTCCAGGACACAGGGGTCACAGAGATGGAAGAGGTAAAGGGTCTGTAGTAAAAGGAAGTCTCAGGTCTGCAAAGAGCCACCAGTCACGGCTGGAGTAGAAAGGTGGTTTCTAAGGAAAAAATTGTGGCTGATAAATTATACAATTTAATTTATATAGGTTAAACTACACAGTTTACAGTTTTAACTGTGTGGAAAATTTTATTAAGAGACAGTTGAAGGGTACTGTAGAAATAAGAAAGGGAGAAAATAAATGAAAGGAATTAGGCATTTATAAGAGAAGAAAATAAAAAATTAATCAGTAAAAAGAACAATCACAATACACTAATTGCCTCATGAACAATAATTTTGTAATCATAATAATGAAAACATTAAATAATTTAACCAAAAGTTGTTACTTACTTTGTAGGAAAGATTGGGTAAGGGATAAAATGGGTAAGGGGGCTGAATAACTTAGTATAATAAATATTTGCTGCAAACTAACTTAGCCAATATAGTTCCATATGAACCCTTAGATTATTTATAGTTAATAACAGAAGCCTCCAAAGAAGACTGAAGTGAGTGATGCTTATCTACTATTTAATATTTTCAAACCAACCTTCAATGATGAAGGCAAGGCAGAAAATATCATGTCACATACAATTTCACCTGTTACATAAAAATTTGTCAGCAATCAGATGTATAAACAGTCACATGATTCAGGAAGTCTCGTTCTCATCCTTTTAGATGTTCTGACCACAACCCACATGAAAAGTTTATCAGAGACAAACAAGAAAATGTGTTCAAGGCAAGATTCAGTTAACCTTATAATTGGCAATTGCCAACCAGAATCCTTTCAAATTAGTTTGTTCATGGGATTCTCTAGGGATTAAGCCTAGGATTAATGGTAAAGCTGTAAAGGACAGCCTTTTCTAGACCATTTTCATGTAAGGGGTGGGAAAAATCTCTAAAATATTTCAGCCAGTCCACATACATTAAATACTGCCAATTTTGCCAATGAGAGCTCATGCAAATTCCATTTACAAGCCACTAATTTACCTATGCAAAGACATTTCTTATATTCATTATACTAATTATTAAATCCTGTGATGTAAGAAATACAAAGACAGGCATTTGTAGTGATGGACTCCGGAGGCTAGGTTTCCTGATTAGCTGGCTGTGTCTACAGTGTGATTAGAGTAACTGATTACACACAGGATATAATTAAACCAACACACACATCTCATTCTATGCTGAAATAAAATGTTACAGATAGTATAGTAAAAGCCAATAGATGAATGTCTAAAATGAATAAAAGAACTAGTGATGTAAGCATTTTATTTGTAAAGTTAGATGTAAATACCAGAAATGCCCCTCAAGATTGAGGAATGGGGTGATATGTGATGGAGTGGGGCAAGGAACTCCACTAACTTTGTCTTTTTGTACCATAAAATAATTTTAAAGCCATACACATGTATTTCTTTGCCAAGCATAAAATTAATTTGAATAAGATAAAAAGTAAAAAATAAAAGCCAGGATAGAAATTATCTCTTGGGAACATGAGAGGAGCTTCTGTCCCCTTAACTAGAGGAAGGGATAAAGGCTTCTGGTCTCCCTTGTTTCAAAAAAAAAAAAAAACATTTCAGTTATTTCTGGGATCCACTGATGTATGCAGACACTTTGCTTTCTCTTTTGAATAAAAGATAATAATGAAATTAAAATTGCACACTAAATGGAATTTAGATGAAGTACTGAAAGAAATTTCCTGTGCTTCGAATCAACAAAATTCCACAAAGGGCTCAAGACCTTGGTTTGAATGAAAATGAATAAAAGTAGTTAGAAAATTCCCTGTACTAGAAATGACAAGGTTGAGTGAGGATCTTTATGAGGCGAACTAAAGGGGCAGGATTCAGTGCAATTCAGGGCACCATAGTTATAGAACACCCATTCTGTGTCAGGCATGGTGCCAGCTGCTGAGATATTGCCCAGTAAAAAGTAAGACACAGGTTTTGTCAAGGTGTTCATGTCTGATGGGAGAAAAACAAATAACATGAGCCAGTCTGTTGATGGATGTTATCCAAGATGTAGAGTACCACTGAGGTCTCCAAACATAGCTGTTTGGACCCTGCTTCTTTACAAGTGATTTCCTCTGCTGGAAATGAGTGAACTCACTTTTGGAAGCACTAACTTCCACTTGTCAAAGGTCTTCAAGACCTTTAACTCTAATTTTGCCGATGCTGTGAGGCTCTCCTTGCCTTCCTTCATTTATGTAGATCCCTTTTTCCTCTCCCTCAGCTCACGTCATATTTCTATCTTTACACTTATCCATCTAAGCTGTAATTGTTGCCTTGTTAGACAATCTTCCCTGAACAGACGGCACATTTTTGAACATAAGGATCGGGATTACTTATCATTGTTAAATAATAACATAATGCTAGGTATACAGGTGCTCAGTTAATGCTTGCCGAGTAATTAGAGGGAAATTTATTCTGGTGGATGCTAGTGAAGATGTCTTAGATGGCTTGACACCTACATTGAAATTTTCAGCATAAATAGAAAGGTACTCACAGGCCGATAGGTTAAGTGTAAAATGCATTTTAGAGAAAGGCAAGAGTTCAAAGACACGATGACTCAAAAACACAACGAAATATTCAGACAATTGCCTGTGATTCAAAATGGTTGAAGAGCAATTGGAAATAAAATTGAGAAAATAATCAGGGGTCAAATCATAAAAAGCCTTATGTTACACTTATATGGGTTGGATCCTATAGGTCATGGGGAACTATTTAGGTTTAAAAAGAAAAGTTACAAGATGTATATTTTTATTCACAAATAAATTTGTTTCTTTTATCAAATTATATAAATACACATTTGTAGTGTCAAATTGGAAACACAAAAATGTATAAGCATAAAAGGTATAGAAAGTATAAAGTTGAAATGTTCTAAAATCCTAACACCTTGAGATACAACCAATAACATTTTGGTGTCTATCTTTTCATGCATTGCTTTATGTATACCCACAGGTGTGCAATGCATATATACACATTTTCTGTAAATTGATTCATATATTTTTATCATATACTTTTTATTCTCCCTTCCTATTTTAACTTATTCATTCTTTTCCCTTTGTCTTCCCTTAGTTCCACGTAACTAATGTCAATGTGTGGTTACATGTTAATTACCATGTATATGTAAGATTTTTGCCATCATTTAAGAAAAATGAGTTCATATACTTCTTTCTCATTTAGCTTTTCCCACCTAACAATATCTTGTGCAAATCTCTCCAGGTCTGGCTGGGTGCGGTGGCTCACTACTATAATCCTAGCACTCTGGAGGCCTAAGGCAAGAGGATTGCTTGAGCTCAGGAGTTCAAGACCAGCCTGAGCAAGAGACAGACCCTATCTCTACTAAAAATAGAAAAATTAGCCAGGCATCGTGGCACATGCCTGTAGTCCCAGCTACTTGGGAGGCTGAGGCAGGAAAATTGCTTGTGCCCAGGAGTTTGGAAATGCAGTGAGCTACAATGATGCCACTGTATTCTCCCAGGGTGACAAGAGTGAGACTGTGTCTCAAAAAAAAAACAAAACAAAACCTCTCCAGATCAACTGGTATAGAGACAAATGACAAACAGAGACAACTCAGTCTTTTTAATTGCTGCATAATATTCTATAGTCTGAATACTATACGATTGAATACTATACGATTGAATACGATTTATTCAACCATTTCCCTCTAGATGGGCATTCAATGTCTTTTCAATTTGTGACACTGCCAACTATGATGTAACAAACTTCCTTACAAATAAATCTTTATTAATTGGTAGTATTTAATAGACTAAATTCACAAGAGAGGGACTGATGGGTTGAATTATAAGTTTATTTTTAATAGATGCTACCAGATTTCTTTTTAAAAATGACTGTAGTAATTCGCATTGTACCAGAAATGTGTGAAAGTAACTTTTCCTTGTATGCTTGCAGCCTGCAGGTATTATCATTCTTTTCAGTTTTTGTCAATCATCAGATTATTCTCCCTTATCAAAGAGAGAAACTGATGTTATCATTCCTTCAATTTGATTTTTTTCTGCCTGCAACTAGGATAGAGCATCATTTTATATATGCACTGGCCATTTGGATTGCTCATCTGTCAATTGCCTATTAACATTATTTGCCTATTATCCTATAGAGTTGCTTTTACTTAATCAATCTGTAAAAGCTCTTTCTAAATCATTGATATTAAAAACCTTACATTTTAGAATGATAATTTTCATGAAAATTGGAAGATGGAATGAGAGTGGGCATTGCTGGAGGCAGAGACATTGCTTAGAAGACTATTGGGGAAAAATTCCAAATGAGAGGTAATGAGCATCCAAACCAAGAAACTGGCAGTGCTCATGGAGAGCAAGAGAATCGGATATAGATGTCCCAATTAGGTGTCTCCTAAGCAGAGATTGCTAGTTACACAGCCCGTGGCCTCTCATATTTCAGTTTATATCTCAATTCCTGAAGAAAATGCATTGTATACATGGTGAAAGAAAAGCATGACTCCAATTAGAACTGGATAAAACTCTACCTTTCAGCCCAAGTCATCATGTGTGTGCAAGAAAAAAATATCTTGCACTCTTTGCTATGTTCTCTGAGAACAGTAACATAGCTGTGTTACTCTGTGCCAAAGATGCCAAACTGTTCTCTGAACATCAAATTTTAAAATTATGCATTTTCAGTTGAGTTTTTCTGTGAAGTATGTTTTTATTATTTTTACTTCTTTAAAAATGGGTCACTTATAATTTTTGATGTGGTAATCGTCTAATAATCAGGAAATTTGATTTCTTAACCGTAATGCTCCATGTTAGTATCATGTCACAAATGAGCTTCCTTGAAGAACTAATCACAGGTTTTTGGTAAAATCCTGGACATTTCTTTTAGCTAACAGATTCTCTGATCATTGTAATTGCATCGTCAGCCTTACTTGCTAGTAGAAAGCAATAACTAGAAACTGTTAGTTCATATTTTTATGTACCATCTGATGTATGACTTCACTTAGAAGCAGAAATCTCCAGATGGTATTAATATAGATAACAAGGACATTTAGAAAAAATACTGTTAAGGTTTTGGGACTGGTAGGTACTGTTATGTTCGGTGTTTAGGGAATAAATGACTTTGTTTGAAAATTTTTTTGAGCACTTTAAAAGAAAGGTACTGTGAAAATTCAAAGAATGATTTATTCATATGCTTTGAAACAGAGGACATCAACATGATAAATGGCAGGAAAATTCCCAGAAAATAGCCACTTAATGATATGCCGACCATACATTCAAAGAATTTTATGTAGATTCTTAAGCATAAATTTTACTATCATAATTCTAGGCATGATGGATCCCATTATTTATTTCTGTCTTATTTTATTCTATAAGAAGATTTTATAGCATTTCTTGAGAAATTAATGTATTTTTATGCAACTCTACTAATCATAAAATACTTAATTTTCTTTCTTTCTTAAAGTATTTACTATGGGCTGGGGGCAGTGGCTCATGCCTGTAATCCTAGCACTCTGGGAGTCCAAGGCAGGAGGATCAACTTGAGGTCAAGAGTTCAAGACCATCCTGAGCAAGAGTGAGACCCAATCTCTAATAAAAATAGAAAAAAATCAGCTGAGCGTGATGGCATGTGCCTGTAGTCCCAGCTACCTGGGAGGCGCAGGAGGATGGCTTGAGCCCAGGAGTTTGAGGTTGCTGTGACCTAAGCTGATGGTATGGCACTCTACCCAGGGCAACAGAGACTCTGTCTTTAAAAAAAAAAAAAAAAAAAAAGTACTTACTATAGTCATTTAATCCACATAACTACCCCATGAGAAAGGCAGTATTTTTTTTTTTTTCAATTGAGGAAGCAGCACAAAGTGGGTGTGTTGCCTAAAATCACAGAGCTAATAAAGAATGGAGCAAGGATTCACACTCAGACAAGCTTGCTTTAGGCTGTCTGCACTTGTCCACTACACTAGAACGTCTGACAGTGATTTTGCCATTCCTGCTGCAGTCTTCATTCTTCAATCTGTACTTTTTAGTGGGCAGGCAGGTAAGGAATACACCAACAGAGGCATTACCACATCCACCCCAGATATGGTGGTAATACAACTTTACTTTTTCAATGCCATTTGATTTTAATATAGGATTGCTATTCTCTCTAGAAATTTAAGGAAGTAGGAAAGTGCTATGCAATGATTATTCCAGTGATATTTGAACATGATTTGGATGCACAGCAGGAATTCAAGTGAATATTACTCTTTCCTTGTGACTCTTTTCCTAAGCATATTTACAGGGAATTTGGTTATTAACATTTACAATCAATTTGCTGCTTTACCAGTTTCCTTCACATGATTGGATGTGTTCTACATAGAAATCCTGGGAGGTAGGTGATCACAAATGTCATCACCCTTACTTTACTACAGGTGTGGCACAGAGGGACAAGTGTTGTTTACAATGTTCTATAACTTGAAAGTGATGGATATATGTCTAGAACGCATGCCTTATAACTTTAAGGGCATTTCTCACTAGCAAACAGTCATTTAAGAAAAATTTCAGATGAAGTAGACATAAAAGTTTACTCTCTGTAACAGTGGTAACTTAGTGCCAAAGCCCCACTTGTGCCCTGAAGTTGATCTTTGTTTTATTTAGAGTGGCATAGAAAAGAATAACAGAAAACCAGCGAAGCTTCGTTGAGCACATTTATTGTTCAGTGACAAAGCTGGAATCACTTTGTTCTAACAGTTGACTTTCCACTGAACTCTGAAAAAAGTAAGCAATTACTTGGTTCATGCTTTTTAGCAAAGCGAATGCTTGCTTAGTTTATTTTAAGCTTCCAGATTTGATCTGTCACATTAGGAATGATAATACCACTAAGCAATTATGGTATTTGTCATTTGTTGCTCTATTGTATATTTCTCTAAGCTCCAGACGAAAAATAAATCTCTTTTGAAGCTCCATGTATAAACCATTTGGTAACAGCTATAGCAGGAAGAACTGCTCAGCATTGATGGGGCCTAGCTAACTAAAGTAATTTAGAATTCCCCTTTCCTGTTCTTAGCCTAGAACTCTTCACAAAATAAAATTCAGAGAGAGTTGAATGTTCACCAGATAAATGGTTAACTTTTGACAGATATCATCTGATTAGTTTCTTGAGTCCATTCTTCCTACGAAACCAAAAGATTCACCTGTTCTGGGATTTGAGAAATTTGTTTCTTCTCATTTTATCAGTTTTATAGGATAATAAATTGTTCTTTGGGGAATAAAACTTGAGTTTCCATCTAAAATCATACTCTAAACATTTTTCTTGTTACCAATTATTTAAATTAAAGCTCTCTTTACTTAGTAAATATACATCGTACCTTTTAATACTTACCTTTTGCAAAACATCATGAGAAAGACAAACACAAATTGATAAAGTTAATTCATCTTTTCTTTAACAGAACTTGTAATTAGTCCTATAAGTCAGCAGTCCCAACATTTTTGGCACCAGGGACTTGTCTCAGGGAAGACAATTTTTCCATAGAGGGGCTGGGGGTGGGGCAGAGCTCAGGCAGTGATACAAGCAATGGGGAGTGGCTGTAAATACAGATGAAGCTTCACTCTCTTGCTGCCCACCTCCTGCCGTGCAGCCCCTACCCCTTTCCTAACTTTCATGGAAAACAATTTTTCCACAGATGGGCAGGGAGGTGGAGCTCTGCGGTCCAGTCCTTAACAGGCTCCAGACCACTACTGGTCCCACGCAGCCCAGGGATTGAGGACCACAGCTATAAGTGAATGTCGTAGAATATGAGAGCTTGTTTGGAGGTTCTAGCAGGGGAGCACACCTACTCGTCTACCCTTGACCAAAGAACAGTCCTCCTCTATCTTGGGGAAGGTTATCCTTTCTTCGACAACCGTGTAGCTTTGGGAGGGACACACATGGTGCCACGAGCCAGATCAGCCTAATCAACCCTGCTGATCAACGGGGTGACAGATGCTGCAGCCAGCTTGCCCTCACATCCAATCACAGAATATGAAAAATCAGGAAAAAAGAAAACACTCCCCTCCCAAATAAAAACAAACTGGGAAAGCTTTATTATTAGAGAGAAAAGGGAAAAAGATGATAGAATTTCAATTCCTTTTAAAATAGTGAAATAGCATTAAAGACTGGAATGGCTATTACCAGGAATTGGGGAAGGGAGAAATGGCATAATAGGCATAATATTTCAGCTAAGTAAGATGAACAAGCTCTAGAGATTTGTGCTGTACAACACTTACCTAGAGTCAACAATAACATATTGTACACCTAAAATTTGTTAAGAGGATAGATCTTATGTTGTGCCTTTACCACAATAAATTAAAAAAAGGTAAACTACTTTCTAAATGTACAGATAGGTGACAGTAAGATTTGTCATAAAGAGTTACCAGCTATAAAGCAGTTAAAAGCTGTGATGTGTCTACCTGCAATGATGGCATTAATCTGGAATAGTTAGCTTATACCTCTTCTCGCTATCTGTATTAAAATAGCAATATGAGTTTTCTTATAAGGCTATTCCCTAATAATGTCATATGTTTTTGAGAGAATGGTGTTGTTCTATTGTCAAAGAGAAAGGGAATCTATCTACTCCTTCCAAAATTATATGATATTAAGTTTAAAATGAAAATAAAAAGGCAAGAAAAAACATCAGCCTTATCTCCACCAAAATCTGTTATTTGATTCATCAATAGCGCATTCTTAACAACTGTGAGACTCAAAAGTTTTAAGATACACATGCTATATCAGGGCGGGAACTGATATTTGCATTGAGTTAATACAGTTTCGTCTATAACAGATTCTTGTGCATAGAGTTTAAAGATAGAAAGTTTAATAAATACAGTAAACCATTCTAACACATGCCTAAAGGTTTTCTCTACAAGGTGACAACACTTTTAAGGTAACTGAAAGTAGTACAGTTATACCAATTTCTTGTTAGTGTTTAAGTCTAGATTTTCATTTGCTTGAGAAGTCTAGGCTTATAGGCTATTGAGCAAGAAATTAGACTGTAATTAGGTGGAATAACTTGTGGCTAGTGGGCCTAAATTTTGGAGTTACCTCTATAGATTAAATCTAATTTCTTTTCCACCTAATGTCTCCTCAAATATCTGAGGGTACCAATTGTATTTTTCCATGCATTATGGGTTTCCTCAACCATTGCTCAAATGACATGATATGAAGTTCCCTTTACCATTCTCGTAACTTTTAAAATTATCCTGGGAAGGTCTAACCAATTCAAAGCAAAGAAATATTATCACCAATGTCATTCTAGATATCCGAATATCAAGAAAAATAGAAGTTAATGAGTATGCCTTCACATCACATTAGTTCTTTGGAAAACTAAGTCATATATTGAATCTGTAGTCAACTAATCCTATAATTCTCATACATGCTGCCTCTAAATCAATTTTCTCCATTCTTCTTTGATCCAAGTTGAGTCTTTGGATTAGAGTTCAGGGCCTTAATAATCCCTGTCAAATTTCATATTGTTAGATTTTTTTTCTTTTTTTTTAAATTTCAGAATATTATGGGGGTATGAATGTTTAGGTTACATATACTGCCTTTGTCCTGCCCAAGTCAAAGCTACAAGTGTGCCCATCTCCCAGACTGCACACCACACCTATTAGGTGTGAATATACCCAGCCGCCCACCTTCCTGTCTCCTGCCTGATACCTGATGAATGTTACTACCATATATTCATGTAAGTGTTGATCAATCAGTATCAATTATTTTATATTTTCTACTATCCTTTTGAATTCAGACTTTGACATCACTGTATTTGCTGTCCATTTTGGCTTCATAATGTTGGCATATTTGTAAAGCATGCCCCCAAGCATTCGCCTCATCTAAGTTATTGATATAAATGTTAAATAAGTC
>NW_012147189.1:1295685-1300094 GCF_000956105.1 Propithecus coquereli | reverse complement strand
TCCCAAACAGGGAGACAAGAAAAATAAAAAGAATGGAAAGGAAATAGTCAAGATCTAAGACAGCGGTTCTCAAATTGAGGGCAATTTTACTCCTCAGGAGACATTTTGCTGTTATAACTTGGCGAGAGGCATGCAACTGGCATCTAGTAGATAAAGGACAGGGATGCTATCCAATCTTACAATGCACAGGACAGCACTGATTTAGAATTAGATTTAGATTTTAAAATTGCACTTTTGTTTTTCTTAAATTCTAAGGGCATAGTACCTTGTATAAAGTGGATCTACTGTATGCAGAAAATCCAGGGACTGCCCATGGGATTATACTACCAGAGTCCAACCTCCCATTTCTTCCTATTCTTATAAACAGCCTGGTGAGCAGAATTGCTCTTTCTTGTACAATAGCATGCTTCATGCTTCTGGTAAACCACAGAGAAAGTCATAAACAAATGATAAATACACCCCTCCATAATCCCTTAATAATGCAATTTAGAAAAAAACAGTATAACATATGTTTTGTAAATGAAATGGATGACTGTTATTAAATATCGATCATATAAAGCATTAAAATATGTTTATACATCTTGTTCTTCAGACCTGAATTGTTTTTCTAATGTTTCCTCCTAAAACATTCCAACTCCTAAAATGTACATAAAACAATGTCCTCAGATATATTTGAGAAAGACCTGGAAAACTGACATGAAGAAAAAAATGGGTTGCACATCACCCTTTCAAATGTCTGGAGGGAAAAAAAGTTTTTGAAGACTATTATTTCAATGAATCGATTCTCTCCTCTTATTTTATATTCAATTGTGTATCACCTGCTCTTGGAAAAGAATAAATATTAAGCTGTAACACATTAAATGTTATAAACTAAATAGAAAACATGTAACTATGTAAAGTGAATGAATTTTGTAAACATATATCTTACTTTTTCAAAAATATTTTAATAGGACTATCTCTAAAATAACTTATTTACTGCATATGTTTGAGCACCTTATGTCTGGAGGGTACCATGGCACCCAAGAAAGACTGAGGTTGAATTGATGAGACTGAGGCCCAAAATAAGAGAAGATAATCTCTTATTTCTTTTACATGAAGGCTGAATAGCACATCTATACCTTTTATGCAAACAGAGAATCCAAAGAATAGCTTGATGCTTCCTTCAGGTTTCAGAAAAGTGGGCTTCATCTAAGAGGAAATCAGAGGAGGAGAGTTTTAATTTCTTTCCTCATGCTTCTCTGTAGTTTGAGAGAAATAAGCAAAATCTGCATTAACTGTATTAATGAACACAAGAGCATCTGAAGATTTGAATTCATATTCGTCTGGTGCTATAGTTTTTATAGTATAAATATTTATATCTTAGGCCAGTGATCAAAGGGGATGAAAAATTCATTGTTTAAAGAGAATTAAGAAGTCAGAGTTACACTGAGAGTATACTTTTACACGTTCATTCATTCAACCAATATTTGTTAAGAACATAATATATGCTGTGCAAGTGACAGAGACAGCACCAAGTAAGATGTCAACCATACTGTGATGTTTCCAGGGATTAGAGTGATGATATTAAGGAGGCTCTTGCCTCTTCTCAGAGAAATGGATTAGAGCACATGGATTTACATTTTAATATGAAACCCAAGTTAGAGCAAAGGAAAGGCCCCTTTATTTTAACAGACACTATGCCAGTTACGAAGGTATTGTCTCTCAGGCTTAGATCTGTTCTTCGCAGCTTTGGGATTCTGGGGCTAGGATTTTGCAAACCGTTTTTCCATTTGCAAGACAACTGTATAAGGGCACTAGAGGGAGCCTGGAAGGCTGGAAGAGAAAGAGGGGACTTCTGTCTGCCAGCTTCATGCTGTCTTGCTCTTTTTATTTCCAGTCCCTGTGAGCATCACTCTAGCCATATTTTTTCACCTTGGAAGCAGTGATTTCAGGTTTCTCTTTCCCAACAGTTTAAACAGCCAGGGTACCCCTTAGAGATGCCAGCACCAGCTGGCAGTACGCAGCAGTCTGAGCTCTGTAGGGTTCCTCTACCGAACATCAAAGTTTTAATAATCCCCACATCTTTTCTTTCTTCCCTAATGGCGGTAGCGGCATCCTGCAGTTTCTACTTTCATGATTCTTTGTTTTATGTCTTTCAGATTTTAAGACTTGCTTAAAAACTATTTATATTAAATTCTTCTGTTAAAATAACTGAAGTGGCTTTTGACTGGACCCCAACTGATCCAGAGATTAAGTGCTTGACAGAGGGCATGATTTACATTAAGATTTCCATGTCGTCAGTCATAATCACGTTCCTGATAAAATCCTGCACGCTGGGTTATATTCAGGGGCAGAGCATGAAAGTTCTTTTGATGAAATTTTGGTAGTAATTATATGTGGTACATTATTTAAATGTATGTATTTGTCTTAAGTGCATTAATATTTGTAAAATATTTAGAAGTGTCTTTCACATAGAGAAGATTATATAGGGGTGTGTATGTATGTAGACATGTATACATATACATGTATGTGTGTATATATATTTGTTGTATATGTTTGTAGATATGTGTGTGTGTATATATTTGTTATGTAAATGAAACAAAATCAAAGACAAAATCAAAATCAATGATAAAATAAGGTATTACTGTTCTTCTCCAAATAAGTAGGTACTCTGTAAAAATCTACAGCACTTGATCTTGGCCAAAAGGCCGAGAAGCGATTAAAAAAAATCTATAGCAATCCTATATTTGCTATATTTACAAGGATGCATCTAACAACAAATACTCATTTTTACAGGTACCTATTCCCATGGATCTTATAGGGGGAATGTCTCTGCATCCAAATGGCAAATTCCATGTTGGTTTATCTTGTATCTTGCCTGAAGTCTACGGTTTACAGTACTAGATGGGGTATGACAGCACCACCCTCATATAACTTACCTTATGTAAACATACTCTGAGATGCTTCTGTTCATATCACACTGAGGGATGGCATATTACCTTTTGCCTGATTTGATCCCTAAAAAATGATCATGTTTCACATTTCTGAATTTTTTTGAAGGGCAAAAATCTGTTCTTACCACCATAACTCAGTAGATATTTGATTAAATTGAAAAAAGTCAGCATTCATCCAGGATGATATGTGGTAGTAGTAATTTTTAAAAAATTTTAATACTCAGAGAAGATACTAATATGCTCTTCCAAAATTCAGAATACTTGATTGTTTCTTTCTTTTTTTTTTTTTTTTGTAGAGACAGTGTCTTACTCAAGCTCAGGCTGGTCTGGAACTCTTGACCTCGAGCAATTTTCCTGCCTTGGCTTCCCAGAGTGCTAGGATTACAGGCACGATCCACTGTACCCAGGCCTTTATTGTTATACTTCTGTATGAGATTGGTATTATTTTCATTTTCCCTGAGATCTGTAGGAGAGCTTTAACCTAAGAAACCAATGAGAATTTCTCTTACTTCTGGGTTTGTGAGTACTGGATATGTATGAGCTGTTACATACATATTAATATACTAACTATAAGTAACCCCGTTAATTTTGCATTCAAAAATGTAGTTTTTCCATACTTTGTTTTTAACGCTGGTATGATATACATTTAATTAACTTATATTTGCATTGAACAACTTTTTTTTTTTCAGGTGTCTGAATCCTAAAACATTCATTTCTTCCTCCACATTTTGATCTCAAATCAGAGTCAGTCAAACTTCTGATATATTTGCGAGTTAGTAACAAACACTATGGATCTCTGAAATTGAGGGCTTCTAGCCATCGCATGTGGTTTTTATCACATTCCCTACAATTGTTAATTTTTTCTAGGGTACCATAAAGTATAAGAACATAAATATTACTGGCAGATAAGAGTTTATAAGCCCTACTGTTTGTTCTTGGTCAGATATTGACATTTTTCTCAGTTGTTTAGGTGAAAATCGTTTTTTTTCTACTTATCAGACATATGTATATCAATACATCAAATCCTCAGACCGTATAGATAAATTGATTCCCATGAATAGCACAGCAAATTATAGGTACATATCCTGGTGATTTATTTGTTAAATTGATTTAGAATTCACCAATAAGGTATGTTTTGATTCTCCCAGTAAGCTCAGAAATTCTACAAGCTACTTTAAAAATGCCAAGTATTGCATGCCAAGGACCTTCATAGACTTTTTTTCCTGGATTCTTATTTTAAACACAAAAGGAAAATAAAGACTTGTAGTTGAGTTAAAGATGAAATGTAATATTTCATTTTCTGAACAAATGTGCTTTGTGGGCTTGGTAAAAATTATTGAAAAGTTGAGAAAGTATGCTTAATTTACATAAAAATACTAATTTTTGTTATTATCTGAGTCTAGGTTTGTGGCAAGGAATACTTTTTTGATACTTATGTATCTTGATCTTGAAAGGATTCTCATTCTTTCTTTTTCA
>NW_012147189.1:1260418-1295500 GCF_000956105.1 Propithecus coquereli | reverse complement strand
TTTATACAATGCATAATGATCAAATTAGAGTAATTGGGATATTCAATCACCTCAAACATTTATCTTTTATGTTGCAAATATTTGCAACCATTCTGTAGGCTGTCTCTTCATTTTGCTGATTGTTTCCTTTGTTGTGCAGAAGCTTTTAGCTTGATGTAATCCCATTTGTCTATTTTTGCTTTTGTTGTCTGTGCTTTTGTGCTCCTACCCAAAAAGTCTTTGCTCAGACCAACATCCTTAAGCATTTCCCAAATATTTTCTTATAGTAGTTTTATAGTGTCAGATCTTACACTTAAGTCTATTCCATTTTGATTTTATTTTGATATATGGTGGTCTAGTTTTATTCTTCTCATATGGTTATCCAGTTTTCCCAGCCCATTTATTGAAGAGGTTGTCCTTTCCCCATGGTATGTTCTTGGCACCTTTATCAAAAATGAGTTGTATGGATTTACGTCTGGGTTCTCTATTTGTCCCATTGGTCTATGTGGCTGCTTTTATGCCACTACCATACTCCTTTGATTACTAAGGCTTGTATTATATTTTGAAGTCAGGTAGTGTGATGCCTCCAGGCTTTGTTCTTTTTGCTCAGGATTGCTTTGGGTATTTGGGGTCTTTCGTGGTTCCAAATAAATTTTAGGATTGTTTTTTCTCTTTCTGCGAAGAATGCCATTGATATTTTGATAGAGATTGTACTGAATCTATAGATTGCTTTGGGTAATATTAACATTTTAATAACATTAATTCTTCAATTCATAAGCATGGGCTTTCCATTTTTTGTGTGGGTCTTCTTCAATTTCTTTCATCAGTGTTTTGTAGTTTTCCTTGTAGAGATTTTTCACTTCTTTGTATAAATTTATTTCTAAATACTCTATATTTTTATAGCTATTGTAAATGGGATTGCTTTCTTGATTTCTTATTCAGTATTCTTATTCATGACATACATTGATACTAATGATTTTTATGTTTACTTTGTATTCTGCAACTTTACCAAAATTGTTTATCAGTTCTAACAGTTTTTTGGCGCAGTATTTAGGTCTTTCCAAGTATAAGGTTATGCTGTCTGCAAACAAGGATAATTTGACTTCCTCCTTTCCAATTTGAATGCCCTTTATTTCTTTGTCTTGCCTAATTGCTCTGGTAGGACTTCCTGAGATTGTGTTATAATAAAGTCTTACATCCCACCAATTCACCATTGATGGTGATAGTATAGCTTCCAAGTCCCTAAAGTTTACATCCTTTCTGCCAGTATTTTTCTAGTAGTTTCCCATTTAGATGAGTTCTTTAGGTTAAATAGTTAAGCATTTGCTCCCTTAAAGGATAAAATGCAGCCTAGGTCCTTTTCCGTGAGTGCGGCCGTGGGGGAAAAGGAGCAAGGGAGACCGAAATGACAGAAATTCTAGGTGTGTGCCAGAAGGAACTTTTAAGGCACCAAGCACAAGTTGCAACTAGACTAGAAGACACCAACATCAACCTTCACTCACCTCACAACTTTGCTTGGGCCCAGTCCTCTATAACAATAGGATATTGAAATTACATATTTTTAATGCATATTTTAAAAGTTTCATGACTCTGTGCAACAGTAATAATCACAGCACTATCAAGGATCTATTGTACTCAAGACACTTAAAGTGCCTCTACTCCATTTGAAGGAAGGAACAAGGAAAAGAGGACAGAAGACAGAGAAAGAGTGAGGGAAGAGAACTCAGAGGTTGCTAATTACATATTAAGTGAGTATTTTGTTAAGGCAAATAAGAAACATTGATGCTGTAATTGAAATTAGTTTGTACAACCACTCTGATAAAATTTAGGAAAATCTAGTAAATTCACCAAATAATCTGCTGCAATTAAAACCATTCTCCATTATTTACTCTTTGTCATATTCTGCATGTATCTGAAAGAGGATAGCATGTGCTTCAATAAAAATGATTTGAGTTAGTTCTAATGGTATTCAAACACATATAAATAAGTTAAAAATATAAAACATCTTTCATATATTATAAAGACAAAAGAGTCCTCTCTTTAGCTGTTTTGGGTAAGTGAGAGAATAAATTATCCAAATAAGCCATTTGCTTTTTAGATCAGATTTTGTGAGAAACCACTAGGTGACAGTATGACTTTAGGACAAGATGAGTACATCTTTTCTGAGTTCACAGTAACCCTCAGATTTGAGAATTCAGCACTAGATTTAAAATGCTAATTTGAAAATCAAATATTTATTTTGGGGAACTACAAAAACTACCACTTACAGAGCTGCTTCCAGATAAGAACAAAAATAAGATGAAAGAGTTAAAATATTTGCTATTATACAATTTGATACAAATTTCTATCTCCACAGTTATGACAGGATTTTCAGTAAGAGGCGCCTTTCATAATGCAACAGAAAACCTTCCTATTAGCAAGCCTTCATTGTCTATGATGGCTATTGCTGTTTTCTAGAGTTTTCTTCCTCATTAATTTATCACAATCCTTGTTGGTTCTTCACTCATCTAAACTTTGAAGAAACAAGTAGCATTTCACATTCATACACTTATTTTGAAATAAGACTACAAAGGACATTAAGACATTATTTTTGTTCGATTATGGATACAGAATGATTTTTGGATAATCTTAGCAGTTTTTCTCCATTATTAAAAGATGTCAAATATACGGCTTAATAGTTAATATAAGCTTCCATGCAGGAGTCCCAGAGACCAATTCAACTATCCTGCTGGGATTCTTTCCCCTTCCAAAGCATTTGAGCTATAGTTTAAACCATGGAAATATTGACAATGTTAGTCACAGGCATGCATGTAATAAAGAATTTGGCTGACCTTTGTCCCCAGTTGCTGGGAGGTAACCTGTAAACCCACGGACTTTTCCAAGTGATTGAGGTGTCTTTGTTATTGTGGCTGACCTCTAGGACTACACCTGATAGTTTAGGCTAATCAGGTGACTTGTGGTGGGCCCCTCCAAAGTTTGTACTAACATGTTAATGTTAGTGATGGATGACTCAGGATAGAGTCTGGCCATGACAGAAAGTCCAGACATGTGATAGACAATTGGGTCTTAGAGCCATGTGATATCAGCCCAACCTCTATGGAGGGAAAGAGGGCTGGAGATTGAGTTCAACCACATGGCCAATGATTCAATCAATTTGCCTCCGTAATGAAACTCCAATAAAAACTCTGAACACTGAGGCTTAGGTAAGCTTCCCTGGTTGACAGTAGTTTGAATATTGTCACAGATCAATGTACCAGGAAAGTAATGCTTCCTGAGAACACAGAAGTTTTATTTCTGCAACCCTCTTAGATCTTGCCCTACATGTCTCTCCTCTTGCCTGGTACTGGTTTACATCATTTTGCTAAAATTGCAGTTATAAGGATAGCATTTTTCCTAAGTTTTGTGAGTCATTCTAGTTAATTACTTGAACTGAGGGGGTAGCAGGAACTCTAGAATTTATAGCCAGCTTGCCAGAAATACGTGTGGGTTGGGACTCTCAAACTTGTGGATGGTGTCTGAAGTGAGGGTAGTCTTGTGAAAGAATTTATCCTCAACCTCAAATTGACAAGCTCATGTCAGACAAAAAGTCTAAATTTTAAATTAGTTTAACAGACTTTGATAGATATTTAGGTAGTATCTCAAATCACCACATAATTCTTCTTTATATTTTTTCTGAGGTATTGGTGACACTTGCTTATAAATAGGTGTTTTTAATTAAGCATCAAGTCAGCACTATTTCTCCAAAAACAGTAATCTCTTCTGTGCCATATATAAAATGTTGATTTGAAGATTGTCACCTTTGGTGAAACTGATTCTTATGGGAACTGAGTCAATAAATTGTAGCATTTTTTTGTTTTAATCTGAGTTGCTCATTTTCCTGTTAACTTCAGGGAAAGTGTAACCCAGAGAGGCAACAAGCTGAGAGGGATAAGGTATCCTAGGCCGGTGCTATACATTGTCTCTTTCCCATTGTGGAGAGGGGATAAAAGATAATCTGAGAGCAATGGCAAGTTTAGAGTGCCATTTTTAGGCTCTACCTAACCTGAAGATAGTATACATCTTATTTTTTTTTTTTTGATCCAACACCAAATGTTCTCTCCCCTCTTTCTATTAGCATTTTGCACAGGAGATAGACTTGATGGGGGGGCAGCATCTATCCCCACAGCCCCTCTCATGGTCATGATACAGTGAGGAGGACACATATGTGACTTAAGTTTTGCCAGTTGGGAACTCTTCTTATTCAATAGGGGACACAAGTTTATGAGAATAGTTAAGTCAGTTATACAGGCCAAACCGTTCTTCTCTCTCAGATTCTGTGATTTATTCAAATTTTTCCAAGAAACTTAATTTTTCCCCTTAGGTTGGCAGTCAGACTTTGTTGCCTACAACAAAGAATCCTGATTCACTAGGTCTTTAAGAAGTGACTTATAATTGTGTTTAAAGGTAAGCAAATTCTCTAAAAGAAAATATACTCTGCTAATAATAATGCCCATAAAGATCAAGCTAGGGGGGAAAGAATTAGAGTATATTGGTAAAGTAAGTCAGCCTCAACAGGAGTCTGATCCACAGCATGGCATGCAAGAGGAGGGATGACACAAGAGTCAAAGGGAGAGTATAAAGAGAAAAATATTGCAATAATTAGATTCCAAAATACATATCAGCCCGAAGGAAAAAAAAATAAGGGTTAAATCAAAGTATGTAAAGCCATTATTTTACAGTTCAATATTTACTAAAGATCCAACATGTTTACCACTGTACAATTGCCTTTCTTCTCAAAAATAGAAGATGAAGTGAGAACCATTAATATGAAATCTTTTCCTTATAAAAGATATTCTATTTGGAAAGAATTATTTAAGGGAAGACAGTGGTTGAAATGTCCTATGAGAGATATGCAATATATTATTTTCACTCTGGTATGGTTTAGATGTAAACCTGGGTTAGGAAACTCTAGGTATTCTGAATTCTGTGTAACAAGCACACATTGTTGTAATAAAAATTCTCTCAAAGGAACCACTACTGCATAGAACATTGCCACTTATCATGTGGTCTGAGGAACAGTGGAAGTATTAACAGGTTTGCTCTTGTTAGAGATGCAGAATCTAAGGCCTTACTCCAAATCCACTGACTCAGAATCTGTTTTTCACAATATTCACAAGTGATTTGTATGAGAAATATTAGTATAGAGCACAGAGTAACTGTTTTATTGAGTCCAAATCTCCTGGTTTCTAAACTACTCCTTGTAAGTCAATAAGTCACCTTTTGAACAAAAATGAATTGCTTAGTTCACTAGCATTTATTTAATGTACTGAAGGTCTGGACTGGAAGAATTAATTAAACTGACAAATTATATTCCAGGTTGAAACTGCGTGGTCATTTGAATTAATCTTCAGCCTCAAATCTAGACATTTAAAATACTTTTAGCAAAGTTAATTTTCAATTTATGTGATCATGGTGTAGAAAGAAGAATAAAACCAGAATGCCTTAAATTTAAACATTAAGGGCTATATTTAGCCACTAGAAATGAAGTGATACAGGGAAGAAACTATTTTTTAAACCATACTTTTGAAAATTTTAATTTGAAAATTTTAACTTTTGGAACTTTTGGTTTTAGTACCCCCCATGGATACAAAAACCCTCGGATGCTCAAGCCCCATATATAAAATGACATATTTGCATATAACCTATGCATATTCTCCCAAATACTTCAAATTATCTCTACTTATAATACCTAATACAAGATAAATGTTGTGTAAATATTTGTTATTCTTTATTATCTAGGAAATAATGACAAGAAAACAGTCTGTACATATTCAGTACAGCTGTAACCACTCATTTTTTTCTCTAATATTTTTGATTCACAGTTGGTTTAATTCATGGATGTGGAACTCATTGGTACAGAGGGCGGACTATATATATTACATTTACATACACATATATAGAAAGGGACTTGACCCTTGAACAACGTGAAGGTTACATTTGCTTACCCCCACAAGCGAAAATCCCCGTATAATTTTTGACTCCCCTAAAACTTAACTACTAATAACCTATTGTTGACCCGCAAACCTTACCAGTAACTAACAGATTAATACATATTTTGTGTATGTATTATATACCATATTCTTACAATAAATTAAGATAGAGAAAAGAAAATGTCATTAAGATAATCATACGAAAGAGAAAATATATTTGCTATTCACGAAGTTGAAGTATATCATCATAAAGTTCTTAATTCACATTATCTTCACATTGAGTAGGCTGAACCAGAGAAAACTCACCTCACTCTCTCAAGATAAAGACAGAGACAAAGCCTGTTGGAGTTAATCTGATAGAGAATAATTCCACGGACCAAAATAAGTCGTTGACAGTCTCATATAACATGCAGGCACTATCACAATATAAGGAGGGAAGAAAATCATCATATAAACTCAATAAGAGAAATAGATGGAACTATATAAGTACAATTCAAGTATGAACTTTGAGTCCTTGTAGATTGATAATGAATGACAGCTGCAATTAATAATGATGACCTTCATATTAGACAGAGCCATTTCTCACCAACTAGCGTAGGATCAGAACAGAATTCACAGATGATGAATAGAAGCTGAATAAGGAAAGGAGAGAAATTTGGGCCAGAACTAAGGCAATCCTCTTAGCCATTCAACAAAATTTCATCAGTTCTTAATGAAGAACAATGGCAAGTTATAACTAGAACTCCACTATTTTTTATTTATAGTTTACAGATAAAATTTGGAGTTAACTGCATAATAAACTATTAATATATAGATATCAATTGGTTAGTCCATTGACTCTCTATTAATTCCTTTGTTGTCTTAAGTAAGTCCCAAGTCTAAGACCCCTTTAACTTAGAAGGCAATATATTGCGGCAAGGTTTCGGTACCCATAGAGTATATAGGAGTCTACATTTTGGTGTCTGTCTGCATGTCTGGGATGTAAATCTCACAACAGTACAATGAAAATATATGAACTCAATAAAACTGTAATTATCCAGATTATGTAAATATATATTTGTTTTTGTTAGAACTTAACATACATTGAGGGAAAGGGTAAAATTTTGTATGATTAATTGTGTAGGTTAAATTATTTTCTAAATTCATGATATAATTTTTTTCCTTATCAAAAGGGATAACATATAAATTTTAATGTAATAATGAGTGCAATTACCTCTATATCCATATCATCTTAGGAAGATATACCACTGCAATGGGTGTGCTGTTGCCCTCCAGAGTCGAACACATAGTAATTTGTTCTTTTTTGTAAACTGAGGAGAAAATTTGATTCTGGAAATTTGGTCTTTGATGAAAGATAGCAGCTACCTATAGAGAATTTCCAAAGGAGAGGCTCATTTTTCATATCTGCTATATTAATGATCATGATCCTTCTCTTCCAAGGACATAACTTTCCAGTAAGTGTAATAAGCCTTCATCCCCTAAGGCAATCCAGTAATGATCTTCCTCATCTATTCTTACTGAAGCTGTAAGCTCTGGTTCAACAGTCAAGAAGTTGTTTGTGTTTGTTTGTTTGCTTGTTTGTTTGTTCCCAGTACTGTAGCAGATTTGCCATGAATCCTTGGAGCAAATTTTTCCTTCCTGCCAATTTGTTTTCTCAAATGTGAAGTGGAGATGATGTTTTCATCCTTCTCTTCCTTTCAGCAGGGTATAGCTGGAAAAGACCTGTGAGCTTCTTGGGAAAACATGTCACATAAACATCAGATATTATTTTATTTTTCACTAGGTTAATTTTAGTTTAAGAAGGAAAGGCAGGGATGCCGGGTGAATAAGAAGAGGGCTTCAGGAGTAATTTGGTAAAAGTCTTGGAAGAGTCAACTATTCAGTACTGATCTTTAAGGCTTTAGTAGAAATAAACAGAAATACTCAGCAGGAGTATGGTGACCCACTAGCAGAACTGTTTGTAGGATACATACTGCGGTCACATGTTCGAGCTCAGGAATCTGGGCTGGGGAGGAGGTATCAATTTAAGAGATGAAAAAGCTTGAGATAAAGTGATGGAGAAAACAAAAAAAAAGAAAGAAGAGATTTCCAAGACCCAAGAGAAACTTAAAATAATACACTTCTATTTCAGGGAAGCCTGATTATTAATATTCACTATGTACATAGCCAAGGTTATTGCCTGAGAGCTTAGAAAGAAGCAGTTGCCTGTTACTTTTGTCAAATATGCTGGTATGAGAGATGTTCAGTCTCCTTAAGTTTTGAGGAGGATTTTATTCTTTTTCCATCATATTATGTTGCCTCTATCTTCTCCTCTTTGTTTCAATTCCCATAAAGTTCATACCTCTTCATAATTTGTATTACTAATTCAACATTCTGCCACTCAAATCCATTTGACATACTGTTACCAGGATAATTTTCTTGAATCATAATCCCAATATCATGGATTGTCTCAAATCTTTCAATGAGTCCTCATTTTTTTACAAAGTACAATTTTCTTCTTTGGGCATACAAAGCCTACCACCATTTGTTTCTAATTTACCTCGTCTTTATCTCCCATATTCTTCCAATATTTCTAAAATCTGGCCATTCTGGGTTGTTCCCCATCCCCCAATTAGGCTTGTATGTTACTCTGGATGTAGCCTATAACCTTCCTTCAGACTAGCATATTTCCCTGATCCTTTTTTAAAAAAATTAAGAAAATCTGTTATATCTCATCCCCTGTCCTCCACAATAATTTCCCTGACCCACTCAGATGCAAATAAACCCTCCTGCATAAGATTTACTTACAACATTTATACGTCCTTTCTGTTAACTACTTAAACTATAATTCATACATTTATTAAATTTCCCCATTAGTTTAGTCACTCATCAAACATTTACTAAGCTTACGTTACATGCCAGGTTTTGTTGGGAGTTGGGGATATAGAGCTGTAAGACCCAGTACTTGCTCTTCTTGGGGAACTCACAGACCATGAGAACATAAATGTATAAACAAAGCACACTGTGAAAATTGCTGTAAAGAAGTGATGTATCAAGTGCAATGTAAAGCAGAATGGAAGGAATTCCTAAGATTACTTAAGGAAATAGCAGTGGAATCTAATGAAAACAATATCACAATAATATTATTAATAAAGTGAAATGCCATGGTAAGCTTATGAGAGACAAGAATACATCACCCCAAAATATGAAGGATTATTGAGCTGAAGGCAGTTAAGTAATAGTAGATGTAGGAAAGCTTTCTGCCCTCTATTTGCCTAAAAACAGGACATAGATTTACAAAGACAAAAGGTATCCTGCCCCTACCCACTGCCTGTTCTGCCAGGGAGAACAAAGTTTAACCACTGAACACAACTTTAGACCCTTATAAGCCTGGAGATGGTGCCAGAGAAATGTATGTTAACAAGCCTTACTGACTAGTCTTTATCTGCTATTCATTTACTTCCCCACAAGTTGCCACCTCTAGAGACTCAACATCCTTTTCCTTTGTCTTGTAATTTCTCTAAAACTATACTGTTCTGTGTTAAAGATGTTACACAAGCAGGAATTCAAAGCCATCTCTTTGAGAACCACTCATTTCTTGGGTGTCTCCCATCTGTATATGAAATGTACATGTTAATAAACTTCTGTTTTTCTTTTACTAGTCTGTTTTTTGTTGCAGGGGTCCATTCCAACTAAGAGCCTCTGGGAGTTGAAGAAAAAAAAAATTCTTCTTCTCCTACATCATTTTAAAGTTCAGTAAAATTCTCTCAAGTATAATTATTATCCCCACTTTCAGATGTTGGAACTGCAGCTGAGAAAAAAGTTATTACTTGGCCAAAGACACACAGCTGGTAATTAATATAGGCCAGGATAACACCTAACTCTGTTGTACAGGGAAGTGTCAGGGCATCAGAATGGGAAGTGTGGGGGAGTAGTAAGTACAAAGAGAGATTCTTTCTTTTGTCAAAGAGAAAGTTATTTGATTTTGGAGACCAGGTCTTACACAATTTTGGTTCTCACATGCTTTAACACTAATTTATTAAAATAAATATTCTGGATTGTAGGCTGAAAGTTTAGACTATGTCAGGTTAAAGTCATTGGAATTTTAGGCAACTTAGCAAATCCCCTTTTCCCATTCAAGTTTGGAACAAAGTGGAGCTAGAGAGAGAGGGTCAAGAGGGTCAAACTATTATCTTTATTAATGATAAAGTCTAGGTTAGAAATCAAGTGGCCTAAATTTGCCTAGCTCATCATAGGCAGCCCTAGGAAAGAGCAAGCCCCATCTGCAGAGACACAGACTTTACCACTAACCTGCTTCACCTGAGCACACACTGTCTCCTAAGATCCAGGGGAGAGGAGGAGGTGGGGTAGTGCCAGCCATTCCTACTCCCAAACTCACCAGTCAGATCCTCCTCCTCCTCGCCAGGAAATAAGGAAGTGAAGAAGCAAAAGGAGGCAAGGAGTGTTGTTCAAATAGGTTTCCCCCACATGGAAACACATGGCAAGGGCAAAGGATTTTATCTTAATAAACAAACATTGCTTGCTTTAGTTATGGTTTTTCTCAGGCAATGCTAGATCATTGGAAATAAAAGAATAGTAAAAATAAACTGAACTGGAAGTTAAAAAAAAATATGGCTTCTAATCCAAACTCTATCATCAATTAGTTTTGTGGTTTGAGAAAGAACACATAGGCATGTTTCTTCCTCTCTATACTTCGGGTATTGGGCTAAATTATTTCCTTTCAGCTCTATAATTTGGTAGTGTATGAGACAGCTATCTTCAACTCTGCTGCTATCTGTGCGATGAAAAGTTTTGATGGTTTCAACTATTAAATGTTGAACTTTCACTTGAAGGAATTACTGGCATTTTGTGAAGCTTGTGGTTTGGATTTAAGGAGGAAGTGAAGTTTAAAGAGGATTCCTGCTCACAAAGTGTAGGAAACTGCAACAAAGCCACTGAACTCTGATACTCAGGATCTTTGTCTCCTTAAAACCACCAAGAAATTGTTTTGAAGTTTCAGCATAGAACCCTCCAAATGTGTACGCTTGGCTCTTAACTTTTGTTTGGTTTTGTTTCATTGTCCCAAAAACCTTGACAAAAAATGCGGTTATCTTTTTTTTTTTAACATAACCGAGTTGTACCTTATCACAATAGATCTTGTTTTGTGCATACTTGGATTACAGATTTAAACCCAAACAGTGGAACCAAAAATACCCTATAATTTCTGATGCATGAAGAATGGAATGGAAAAACTATGAGAGCAGATAGTCATGGGATTTTATAGCTCTACATCTTACTAGTGAACATATATTGAATTATTCTGTAAGAGAAAATTCTTTATAGTGTACTATTATAAAGTAAATAATGTTTTACAAATGTGTTGAAATAGCAAAGTGATTAGTTGATCATATATATGCATAAAATACTGTTAATTAATTTGGCACACTCAGGGATTTTTCAGTGTGTGTTTAGCCTCATTCTGCAATTCCCTGTTCTTCCAATATAATGTAAGTCTCTGAAATAATAGATAGAAATTGAGGTAAAAGAAAATGATGTCATTACTAATCAGCATGAATATATTTAAGGACTAAGAAAACGGGAAAACTAAATGCAGCGAGCTTATTATAAAACAAATGGTGGCATTTTCTAAGCATAATCAGATAAAAAGTACTTAACATTCACAAATATCTCTGCTCTTTCGCATTATTTTTAAAACTCCAAATTTCAGTACCTCTAATGAAATTGAATTTAAAATTGAAATTTTGGAAGATGGAAGTGCCCTGTCACCCAAACCTTTCCCTTTAGACACCCTGAGACAGATTCTCAGAGAGGTTCATTAAACCGTCAAGGCCATACAGACCATGCACAGTGGAGCCACGAGGAGCAACACGTTTCTGATTTATTGTTCCTTTTGATATTTTGTGCTACTTTTCTTCCTTTAAAGAATTAGCAGAGGTGGAGTTTCCACCTCTCCTTGAACATGTTCTGTGTAGTAAGTTTAATTCTGGTCTCCCAATTAATCATCTCAGAAAATCCTCCCCTCCTCCTCACCTCTTTTGAAAGTCAAAGAAAGAATAACCCAGGGAAAAGAGACCTTTTACTTGCTTTTCTTTGCCTTCTTCCCTTTTAACCTTCTCTCCAACTTCCCTGGTATTGCCTGAGCTGGTTGTGCAGTATTTTTATCCCAGGGATAAGATCATTTTCTCCATTCTGCAGAACACTCAAACAAAACCCATGTTATTCTTTCCTTGTCTTTCTCCTTTCATGATTCTTCCCTTTCCTTCTTTTCCTTCCTCCTTTGCTTTCTCCTTCTTAATTAGGTCCCAGACAAGATGGATGTCTTTGTTCTCAGTCCATTGTCCTGACAGTAAAATCTACACTAAGGCCAGAGGTGCTCTTTTTAAACCACAGAGCTAGTTGTAGACACTGAGTATATTGAGAAATAACCCCCTAAAGTTTTCTATTTCTCATTAACTTTTAAAAGCCTTACTGACTACGTGTGCTCATTACATTGAGTTGTAAATGATGTTTGAAGAGAATGATTCCAGCCTACTCAGTGCACAAAGAGAATACAAACAAGCATTTTGCAATTGCTTTTCCAAGGTGATACACGTCAAAATATTGAGCTGAGTTACTGCTATGAAAGTCTGAACTCCCAGAAGTCTCAAACCACTGAAAAACAAATATGAAATGAAAATATATAATTTGTTCTGTGTTGACTCTGACCTCCCACCAAGTTATTAAACATAGGTAAAAGCTTTCTTCTCTGAGATAAAGTACCACATGAGGAACTCTGACTTCTTATCCCCTTTTCCAAATTACTTTTCTTTTTCTCTGGCTTGATTTAACTCTTTGTTACTACTGGAAGCTTTGGCTATAGCTAACATTGCCAGTTGAGTAAAGAGGACTGATGTTAACAACGGCCACTTCATTTCCTAGGTAAATTGAACTCATTTTATGCATAATTGTAGTTCCTAGGTAAATTGAACTCATTTTATGCATAATTGTAGTTGTCTGTTTCTTACGGTCTTCTGAACAGGAAAGCTGTCATGTTAAATAAAAGGGCCTTAAGCCATCACCAAATATTCCACTGAAGGTGTTCCTCAAAGTAGGAATCTATCTTCTAAAAACCTACTCTTAACAAAGGGAATTGAATTTTGCTGAGAAAAAAAAAAAAAAAGCATCATCAGCTGTCTTTGTGCTTAACTTGATGCCATGAGAGGAACCCCATCAATACCATCCCAAATATCTTAACCCCATAGCATTTGGGACAAAACTGTGGTGCATAATATTGGAAAGTAAATGGCTCCAGAAAACACATTTTGACATTGATTGCCTGGAAATACCAGGCTTTCGCATATAAACCATGCTTATGTTGAAAAAAATATTCATTTTGAGAGAAATCAGTCCCATCTAAAATCTCTTTAGCAGATTTTTTTTCTGGACTACTAGCCTGAGGAAAAATAAAGAAGGTACCGGCTGACAAAAACAGTGATAGATAACTGAGCCTCTGCAAGTGTCAATTCTGAAAAACAAGCTTGGTGAGTAGAGCCCTAGGGGCCACACCATCTTGCCGACTCAGATGGTGCTGTAACTCCTGAGTCACCGTCCAGTTTCTCCAGGATTTCACTGGTCACTGGGAGATGGGCTGAGATTAGGGATGTGTGCTTTGTCTCAACGTGGAGTTTTCCTCCATTAGCCAAGATCACTGTTATTCTTTCGCTGCCAAGGCCACTGTGCTCATGTCTACCATCTTTGTAGCAATTGCCTGGCTCATGTGCTTTTGCTGTACTGCTCACTGTCCCTGGAAACTTGGGCCATTACACCTTTCTGCTCATTCCTCTTCTCCTTCCTAGTGCCTGCCTGGAGCCCCTCACTCCATGTCTCAGTTTCAGGGGCTCCCACATTTTTCCCAATCTCAAATCCCCTAAGGCTGGGCAATGCCTGGGGAGATTTATCCAACCAAAAGAAGTATGCTGTGTTCTCCCCATGCTCAGAGAGTTGTGGTCTTTATTCTGCTTCCTCCTTTTTTTTCCTTATTTTTTAGGGCTGGAGCTAGAAACTGAGGCAAGTTAATTCTTGATTTTTCTCTCAAGAAGAAAGATCTTTACACTAATCCCCCTTGTATTAACTCTTCTGGAGTTAAATTGCCAGACCCAATCAGAGTTTCCATGTTAAAATTTGCATATTTAACCTCTTGCCTTTTGCTGTTCCTTTGAACTACTAAAATATATTAGATTGTTGACCATTATTTTTAGATAATCCAACTCCTAAACAAATTATTAGTGAGAAGTAGGTAGTGTATCATGTCAAAATCAGATCACCTTCCTTAGAACTCCTGCTTTGCCACCTACTACTGACTGGGTGACTTTTGGCAAAAATGTACCTCATGTGATTGCTATGAAGATTAAATGAGACAATACATGAAAAGCACAGATAAAAATGTTTGAAACAACATTCAGTTAGAGGACATCATGGGAGAGAAAAACTCATTTATAGTAATAACAATGAAGATTAAATACCTAGGAATAAACTCAACAAGAAATATACAAGGCATATATGAATAAAATTTTAAAATTCTCCTGAATGACACAAAGACTTGAACACATGCAAAAATACTCCTGTTCTTGGATGTGATGACTTAGTATCCTGAAGTGGACTGTTCTCCCTAAGTTAATTTATAAACTGTGCAAAATCCAGTAAAAGTATCAACAAACTTTATTTTGGAGTTAGATAAGTTTACCCTAAAATCCGTAAAAAGAAACAAGCATTTAAGAGTAGCTGGGAAAAATTAAAAATAAATAAAAACTACAAGGGAAGGATTAGCTTTATCAGACATTAAAACATACTGTAAAATCTATAATTTAAATAGTATGTATTGTCACATGAATAGCCAGCCAGACAGATACGTGGAATAGAATAAGGGGGCCAAGAAATACACCCAACTACATATGCAAATTTAATATATGACAAAGTAACATCTCAAATCACAGAGACAAAACTGAACTTTTTAATAAATGGTGCTGTGACTGGGTAGCCATTTGGAAAAAAAATAAATAAAATTAGACTCATACCTCACACTATTCAAAGATTAAATTCCAAATACATTGGGAACCTAAATGTAAAAAATGAATCCATATAAGTATTGGAAGAAAACATGGGCAAATTCCTCTTTAAACTTAGAGTGGGGACTTTTTTATTATATCTGAAAACTCGGAGGCAATAAAAGAAAATATTGATAAATTTGGCTACATACAAATTTGTTGCATGACAGAAAAAAAATCAAAGTCAAAAGAAATGATAACTTGGGAAAAAATATTTGCAAAGTGTACCAGAGACAAAGGGTTAATGTCCCAAATACAGTAAAAATGTATTTTTATTTTATTACTCTATGTAATAAAATTAAAACAACACTGAGGTACCACTTACCACTTATAAGATTAGCAAAAACTAAAAAGTATGATGACACAATTTATTAGCAAGGCTTTGAGTAAATTGGCATCTTTAGAAATTATTGGTGAGAACACAAATTGGTATAAGTCATCTAGAGAGAAATTTGACAATAACTACATATGTACTTACAATAACTATATATAACAGCTATATATACCTTTTGACCTCACAGTCCCAATTCTAAGAATTTATCCTAAGAATTTATCCTCATATTTCAAAATATGAAAATGTATATACAAAAGGTTATTAATTGCAGCATTGTTTGTATTAATAATTGCAAAGTGCTACAAACAACCTAAATACCCACACATCAGAAAGTGTTTGAATAAATTATTGAATATTCAGAAAATAGAGTGGGGTGCAACTGTTAAAAGGGATGAGTATTATCTCTATGAACTGGCAAGGGGTGATTTCCAGGATTTTATTCAGTAAAACCATGTAAGATGCAAAAGAGTATTTACAGTATGCAGCCATTTTTATCAAAAAAAAATAAATAAGGGTCTATATGAAAGTATACTAATATCTGCTTATTTGTGCAGAAAGGAAATAAAGGAAGAATGAACCAGACACTAATGAGATTGATTACCTAGAGGCTATGGGTGGGGATGTGGTGAAAACAATGGGCAGTGGGTATACGGTGGAGGGCATGAGGAGGATGGATACTCCTCTAATTCCACCTTTTTGAAATGCTGTGACTTTTTGAACCATGTTAATGTTTCACATGCTCAAAAGTAAAATAAAATTAATGATGATGATGGTGGAATTTACAATAAAATACAAACAGTAAGAAATGAACCTAACTATTTTATGAATGAATGAGACAACCACAATAAAGACGATGAGGAAGAAAAGAACTAATTTAGGTAACTCTGGAAAGCAGTATTTTGACTATATATAGTAAAACTAAAGATAAGAAGAATTTCATACAAATATTGTTCTCTAGTTAGTAAATTTGCTTTTCACAGAAGTATGGGTTAGCAAATTTGAAACTACTTTATGCGTAAGTAAATACATTCTGGATAATGGGAGCTAAATTTTTCACCTCTTGAAAAAAGAGTTTACCAATAGGGAAATGCAAAAGGCTAGATCGAATCCTGTAGTGTTGGATTAGAATCAGAACTCATGGCATTTAATATTATATTTATAAAGATAGATAAAGAAAAAGATAGGTATGTATCTCTGTTTGAATACATATATGAGTATTTTCTAGTGCTTTCCTCTGAAAGAGCCTAGAAGCAATGATACAACATTAGCAATGAGCACATCTAGCTTTCAGATCTAAATATGAAATACCAATCTCCATCAAATTGAACCAGGACCCCTTGGAGAAAAGACTGGTTTTAAGAATGGGGCAGGGAAAGTAAAGATAAACCTGAACATCTTGTGGTGCTAGCGAGTAAGGAAGCATTCAAAAAATAACAGGAGCAGGTTGAAAAGAAATTGCAGGAACTCCCAAGATCCAATCTGGGACAATTTGAGCAAAAAATAATTATAATAATAAAAAATTTAAAGATTAATTTAAAACTTCTAAAAGAGTACTCAAATATTTTTGATAATTATTACTTATTATTTTAAGTTCTGCAGTCTTTCTAATTCACCAAAGCCAAAGTTCCAAGTCTAAAGGTCTCACAATTATATTCTTAAGTACTTCTTAAAGAATCCTTGAAGGGAATTCTATGAGTTATCTTTGAACTTTATTCATCAAAATTACCTTGGATTTATTTTTTAAATGCAGATTTCAAGGTCACTCCAGACCACCTGAATTAGGATGGTGGTTTTTTGTACACTAAAAATTTTGCAACCTTGTATGCCTGAGAAGAAATAACTTTATTTGCCCTTACCTTTAAGTAACAGCTTATTTAAATATAAAAATCTAAGTAATATTTTTCCATCAATACTATTTAATATTGCTAGACAGGAGTCTAATGTCAATTTAATTTTTTTGTTTTTAAAATCATCTTTTATTTCCTTTCTGGAAGCTTATAGGACTTTCTAATTTGATGTCCTTAAATTTCACTGGAGTTTTTTATGGTATGGGGTTTTCAGGATCTGTTCTTTATTCTGTCCATTTTTTTTAATCTAAGGTTTCATATCATCTTTAAAATTGGGGAGAAATTTCCAAATATTTCCTTTTCTTTGTTTACTTTTACCTCTTCTTTTGAGGTTCTTATTATATGGGAGGTAATATGTCTACTTCTTTCCCTTTTATCTTTTTATTGTTCTTTCTTAATTTTTATTCTTTTCTGAGGCCTTTGGGAGAGTTTGTTAATCATTATATTCTAGTTCTATACTTTGTTTTTCAGCTTTCTACATTCTACTATTCAACCCATCCACTGTATAATTTCAACAATTATATATCTATTTTTTTATACTTAATATCTCCTATTGGTTTCCAAAATCCTTATCTCTCTGAAGAAATTGTACTTATACTAAATATTATATTCTTTTTATATCATTAGCTCTGCTAATTCTGGTATAGATTACTTGTTATCTATCTTTCATAGTACTTTAAGTCCTCAGAGGTCATGCTAATTTTCTCTGTGAATTCATCTTTCATTCCCTTGAAACTATCAACTGCTCTGCTTAATTAATATTGAAACTCTCAACAACCCTCCCCTCCTTTCTTCCTCCCCTCCCTTCCCTTTTCTTTCCTTCTCCTTTTTTGAGGCTCTGCTAAATAATTTGGATATATTATATAGAACGGTATGAAAACATTACGCAATGGTAAGATTAGTGTTGTGCACACATGTAACCGGAATTAGGTGGACACATTTTTGTTTTCCAGTGACACACTGAACTTTATCTGAGCCCTGTGCTGCCAGAAGGAAATTCCTCACTCCTTTGTGTTTGAGGAATGGCTAACCACCAAGGACCACCTGCAATCTCATATGTCAAGATAAAATCCACCTCCATCTTTCCACAGTGACTTCGATAATGCCTGTCTCCACCCTCATGATTCCCAGAAGTCTCTCAGATGACTCCCTTGTCTACTCCTGGGGCCCAGGTCCTTTCTCTTTTCTGAAGGATGTTCCTCATGAATGAACATCCACATTCCTTTTCATTACAAAGGCCTGAATAAATTATCTCCTTAATTGGTACACTTTTGTCTTTTATGTCACTTATAACACTGCTTAGGGTGTATATTTTTCAGTATATAATTTGTATCCCACTGGAGTTCTCTAGGTGGGATAGACTGTTTTCAGAGAGCAGTTATATATGCAGATACTTTAAATTTTTAATTCCTTGACATCTTTTACTCTCCATTAGTTTGTCTTTCATTTAAAAACAATGAGAAGTATTTACAATGTTGAATTTCTAATATTCTTTTTGCTGGCTAGAAATTAATTTCATTTCTGCTAATAGAAATTCTCTAATATGTAGGTTATAGATTGCACAAAATTTAAATTTTTGGTGGGTAATTTCCTCTAAATCAAAATTAAATTATTTTCTTATAGCTATTTTTTTTTAAGAAAAATTATCTTGATCTTCAACATCTCCTTGCCTTTTTTTTTTTTTAGTTCCGTAAAAGAAATAAGGAAGTAGTATCACAAATTTTTGTCAAAAAACCCCAACATTTTCCTAATATCAATGGAAAGACAAGTTTCTTCTGTTTGAAGAAGCAGAGCTTGGTAAAAGCTGCCGCATAAAACCGTCTAAACAGCTCAATCAGTTCAAGCTTCTGTGCCTGCCTAGAATGTGCTTGTAATGTCAGGCTCTCTTTCTACTTTGAGTGTTATTCCCTGTCATCACCTCCTACACAGCCTCTGCCCTTCTAGTCTTATCTCTCCTAAGAGGTTAAGGAAAGTGGGGGAAGTTGCTGATCAGCCAGCAGGAACTGTCAAGGCATCAGTCATTCTGGCCTGCCTTCCAAGAAACAAAACAAATTACTCTCCCAGCCAGGCTCCTCATTGCCCTCTGGGCTCTGGTCTAAAACTGTTTGAACTCTCCCGTATGGCTCTCAACATGTGATTGTGTCATTCCATCAGGAAGCCACTCAAAGGACATTTTCTCAGTTTGATTTATATTTTCTTTTTATCTCTAATATGCTCCCAAGAACACAAAGGCTTTCTTTGTCCTGCTTTGTCTTCCCTGTTTGCCCAGTTTCATTTTTTATCCTTTATTTTCCATAGTTCATTCATTTACTAGATTGAAGGCCAAAAACCATGCCAGACATTTTTGTTTGTTCTGGATTTGATAAGGCTATATCAAGAATTCTGTTTTTATTTGCATTTGGATGATTTCTGTGTGTGTGTGTGTTTGTGTAGCAAATACATTTCAGCAGATATAGACTTTTCACTAAATAACTAAGCTTTTGGACAATGAAAGAAAGGGAACATTTTCCTATGAATAGCTTTCAGAAAGAGGCCATTTACGAACATATAATATTCCAGTAATTCGGGTATGATGCTCTAAAATGAAAATATTTGCAAACATAAGGGAACAATGGCTGTGAAACCAGTGGTATAATCTGTTGTATCATTTTGATAGTGTAAATGGTACAACTTACCTCAAACAAAATATAGAATGCTGTAAAACCAATGCTGTTGTCAAAGAATTTATTATCTATCCATGCTGACAAATAAATAAAACTTGAAGCTCTTGTCTGATTCACTAGAACATTTTCAATTGAAATATAAGTAAAAGTCATTGTACATTTTCTCACAGATCCGAAAGGTTTTAAAAGGCACAGAAGTGATAAGCATGAGTTAGCTCATTAACATCAATTATATAAATTGAGTCATTAATTTCTCTTCAAATTCTTAAGTAAAGCCACTTATTTTACTTGTTATATGTTTCTTATTCCTAATCAGACTCACTTAACTGCTAGTCAAATTTAAAACACATCTGAAAGACTGAGAGTGCCTATGTGAACTTTAGATTGGTTCACTGACTTATTGATACTAGAATATTGATTGCACTTCCACCATGTATCAGGTCCTGCAGAAACAGAAATGGAGAAGGCATACAAGGTTTTACCTTCATAAATGTTAAATTGTAGTCTAAAATAATTACTTAAATACTGGTAAATTAACCGTAGTATGTTTTGGTTGTTTTTCTTCAAGGAATCACCAAGTTTTAAAAAGGTATTTATTTTAATCTACTATGTGGTAGGCATAAGAGATAGGAGTATCAGTAAGTCAGGGTATATTCTGTCTTTAATTACTGTAGAATTGCCTCAGTTGTAGCTTTGTTCAGAAAATTGGCATATACGGCAAAAATCAAAGAAAGTCACATTATCTTGAAAATTTCTTAGTAAGATGCCACATTAAAAATCACTATACTATTGCTCCATAAATCTATCAGAGACAATCCCCCATCCCTCAGCCCTAGCCTTGCAACAGATCACTGTTTGGAGCTAAAACCAGATGAAATAATTTGTTGGCTCTGCTGTACACCCTCCTCCCTAAAGAATACCTTTAAAAACTAGTATCCCCCTCAGGGTGGATAATGTATGTATGTATGTATGTATGTATGTATGTATGTGTGTGTGTGTGTGTGTGTGTAGAGGCCTGTAGGAACTGAGACCCTATGTGGTAGGAATTGAATCACATCTTGGCATCTCACATCTGTTCCAGGGCATGAGGTCATTGAGGGGAATGGTGATTAGAAATACCTATGCTGTTGAAGTTTTCACTCTCTCCCCACCGTGTGCTCCTCAAAACTATACAGATGATTCGGGACGAAGTTAGATGAGACTGAAAAAATTCTATTATCTATCTTGGCTATCTACAGTTCTTAAGTAGCAGATCCTTTTGAATATTACTAAATCATTTTGCAAGTCAATATTGCTATTAATACAATGTTCACTGTGCTTCCCTTAACTATTTAATCATAGTGAACATAATTTAGCCTTTTCTTAGTGACTCAATAAAAATTATGGGTCAATAATTGTGCCTTGTTATAATATAGTGATGCTCTAAGTACAAAGACAAAATACACTCAGCAAAATGGCTCTATGTAAGTCTCTTCAGCTTGCTTGATTATCAGTGTTCATTTCTCAAATGATCTGAATATGCGTACCTGCTTTTCTGTAACATCCTTTCTCTCTCCTTTATGCTCTTCTGGGAAGCCAGAGAGCCAACTTTGACAATATTTGTGTAAAACAAGACAGAATAGACTTCAAGAAATGGCCTGAGGTGTTTTATTTTGTGAATGAAATATTAATGTATGTGCATTAAGACACAAACAGTAAATTCCTATTTAGCTTTTCTGAATAAGTTTACCATCACACTTCCAGGTAAAATTGCTACATAATTAAAGTGAAACTGTAACTGATTGGTTCAAACATTCAAACCAGTTGTTAGTAGAGATGGCCCATAGTGAACAAAAATTGTCAAAAGTATAAGGAACCCACTTTTTGATCCTCAGGAGACATGCACAGGCTTATCTGCATCTGTGAACATTTATTCAGAGACTAGTGTAGTTGGAAAGCTACTCTAGAAATGACCTAACCTTCTCTTAGCATATAGCTACATAGCTGCATTAACTGAAAGTAATTAAAGCCATTAGCTTCAGAGAAGCAGAATATTTACACGCTTATTTATTCAATAAGATGTTAACTTATTAGGTCTTTGTGTACTGCTGTGTTTTGAATGTTTGTTCCCTCCAAAATTCATGTTGAAATTTTATTGTCATTGTAGCAGTGTTAGGAAGTGAGACTTTTGGGAGGTGATGGGGCCATGAGGGCTTCATTCTCATGGGTGGAATTAGGCTATTATAAAAGCACAAATTTGGCCTTATTTTTGCCTCTTGGACCTTCCACCCTCTGCCATGTGAGGATCCAGCCTCCCCCTCCTTGAGAGGATGCAGCATGCAAAGCACCATGGACCTGGGTGGAAGCAATCACAGGGATGAAGGGGGAGAATGGCCTCACCAGACACCAAACCTGCTGATGCTTCGCCTTAGACTTCCCAGCCTCCACAACTGTGAGTCAATTTTTGTTCATTATAAATTACCCAGCCTTAGGTTTCTGTTTTAGCATTATAAATGGACTAAATACAGGTAGTGTTTTAATTTTTAAAGATATAAACATGGTAAGATATGCCCATACCTTCACAAGATTAGCACATGGCAGAAAAGCCAGGGCAGATGTCTTTTCAAGATCACATTATAAGTCTATTATAAGACATTATAAGACTTGGAGGCACCCTTTCTGCTCTAAAAAAATACTATGGGGAGAAAAGAAAATAACTTCTTCATGATCTAGTAATTGGTCAGAAATACAAGCCATGAGGACTGAAGCTATGGTTTTGACGGACTTCAGGGCCAGAAGCAGGTAGAGGTCACTGGGAGTTTGGCCCCTGCAGAGCAAGAGACTGAAGTGTTCCACACAAGGGGGTGTGTGACCTTTGACACTGATGGGGTGAGTTACCTTGCTCATGAAAGGAGTATGAACAAATATGCTATAGACAATCTCCTGGGTCTATAGCTTAGTTAACATTCCAGTTTGGGGAGGTAGGAGTATTCAAATATAGTGAACGAAATCACCTGCCGGTAGGGGGACAAGATTTGTGACATCTACTGTATCACTGGGGAAAAAGTCCCATCTGTCAATATGAGACAGTAAAGATTAGAGTCCCGAAAGGCTTTGGTGGAATAAATCACAGAGTTGATGATGAGGAGAAAGAGAACTTCCCATTCAAATGATCCTGCAATTCAAAATTCCAAAGAACAATACAGTACTCTCTTCTATTTAGTAATCAAGAATGTGATTCTGAGGGCATTAAAATAACATAGGAGTCTGAAAAGGACATTAAAATAAATATTTTGAGAAATATAAAGGAGATAAAGGAATATCTATTAAAAATAACAGAATTATTAAATAAAAAAGAGATGGGTTGGGATAAGATAATGCTCAGTTAGCAAAATCTTACAACAAACTAGTGAATTGGATGAGGATTTCACCAGAACCCTCCTCCAGCTCACTAGTTTTCTATTGAGGTAGAGATAAAAAAGGAAGAGGTATGAAAATTAGACAATTTTGAAATCCAGAAGAGAATAAAGTAGTAAAGAAGCTGTATTTGCAGATGTTATAGCTGAATACTTTCCAGAAGTGAAGAAAAATACAAGTCCTCAACTTGAAAGTATCCTTCAAACTATCAAGCAGAATAATATTAAATCCACACCAAGACTCATGACAGTGAAGCTATGGACTATAAAGAAAATATTACTTGAAAGAAAGAGAAAATATAACTCAAACAGACTCTAGCTAACTATTTATCAGCAACAATAGATGCCAGAACATAACAGAACAGTTTCAAAATGATGAGGAAAATAATTGTCAGCATAGAATTTATCAGCTAAATAACTATTCAAGAGTTTAAGCAAATGAGGATATTTTCTGATGCAAGAAGACAAAGAGACACAGACCCTCAGAGCAAAGCATTTATTCAGCAAGAAGAAAAACAAAAACAGAAAGGAAGTGTTAGAGGCAAGAAACAAAAAGTAAAGAAGAGAAAATGGACTAATACTACACTGAGGAAATTTTTTTTAAAGTGAACACTGTACAATGTCTTTTGTAACAAAGAATCAAGTCTGTCTTTATATAGCCCTATAGCCCTGTCCTAATGGCATTTTCTCATTTTATTGTCTTTTCATTTTCTTTTTTTTAATTGATACATAATGATTGCAGAATAATGGATTAAAGTCTTAAATGTATGACCTGAAACTGTGAAACTACCAAAAGAAAACACTGGGGAAATGTTTCAGGATATCGGTATGGCGAAGAATTTTTTTTTTTTTTTAGGTAAGAACTCAAAAGCACATTCAACAAAAGCAAAAATAGGCAAATAGAATCACAGCAAGCTAAAAAGCTTCTGCACATGAAAAGAAACAACAAAGTGAAAAGACAACCTACAAAATGGGAGAAAATATTTGCAAACTATCCACCTGATAAATAATTAATAATCAGAATACACGAGAAAATCAACTCAACAGCAAAAAATCAAATAATTTTTTTTATAGGAAATTCTTGAGCCATCCAATACATTAGCCACTAGCTATATATCTAAATATGACTATTTGAATTAATGCAAATTAAATGAAATAAAAAATTGTCTTTGTCACAATTTTCACGTAAGTGCTCAGTAGCCACATGTGGTAATGGCTACTATATTAGATGGTGCAAATATAGAGTATTTCCAGGATTGCAGAAAGTTTTATTAGACTGCACTAGTAAGAGTTTAAGCAATCCCTGAAAGCTATGTATTTTACTATGTATTTTATTCGTAAAGTACCTAGACAGACTATAAATAGTATAAATAGGTGATCTATCCATTGGCTTTAAGGATATCATCTTGAGCCATTTTTAAAAATCCTGTTTAATGTATAGTTCAATCAGTATGTAATCTTTTCACTTCTGTTGTGTGGCAATCAGTAGATAGAATAAACCAGTTTTGAGTGTCATACATAAATCACCTCAAACTGGGTAAAGTCTTTTTAAGCTTAGCAAACTACCTTCAGTTATAAAAATCTTCAAAGGCATACCTTTAACAAGAGTAAATTTGGAAAGGTATTTTTCTATTTGTTCATGTTAAAATAAGTCACATGTGTTTGTACTATAAACAAAAAGAAACAAAACAGAAAAAAAAGAAATCCTTATATTGATTTCATATACATGCAGGCTTTATTTTTCAATAGTAAATGAAAATTGCACAAGACAAAAATCTTGTTTTAAAACTTGTATATAACTTTTATCATAAATTATGTTACAGTCTTCAGTAAGTAGAGGTGGGACTAATTGGCTACTTTTCAGTAGATTGATTAGAGTTCACTTTTTTCATAATGTATGAAATTATCTGTTGGTTCATTCATTTGCCCATTTATTTCATTTTTTGTTCATTTACATGAAAAATATGTTGAATGTCTGCTATATTCTAGGCACTGTACTAAATCCTGGGAATTTATTAGTGATTAAGACACAATCCTTCCCTTCAAGGAGTTCGTAATTTATAGTAAGAAACAAACTTTAGATTGAATCATATGAAAAAGCTGTATTTATAGTTAAAAAATAGTTGAATATTGGCAATTTAATGCATATGCAATTTTAATTCAGAGTAATAAATCTATAATAACTATAAGTGTATGTTGTTGCTATAAGATTATATATACTACCCTCGTTTATCCTGGAAAGCTTCTTGAAATGAGGCCTAAGCTTAAATCTGTAGGGAGAATAAATTAGGTGAAGATTAAATAGTGTTCTAGGTAGAGAAGTCAACCTGTCAGTGGAGCTGTTACAAATTAATAGCCTCTGACCTGCATGTGCAATTGGGAGATCTACCTGCTAATAGTTAGTAAGCACTTTAGGATTTCGTTAAATAAGCTGGACGCCACTAGCCTGAGGCTGTCTATCACTTCCTACATATTACACTGCAATCAATTTAGTAATAAACAAACCAAAACCTAATTTTTTTTTGTAACAAATAGCCGGGTTTCAACCAACAACAACTGCCTGAGCTTCAGCCAATCACAAGCAGCCAACTAATCAGACTATGCTCAAATAAGGTAGACGCCTACCTGCCTAGCTGTCTAGCTGTCACCAAGAGGTGATGTCTCTATTTTGCTTCCATGTTTGGGCTATAAATGGTTACTGCTCACACCTCCGGGTGGAGCTTTCCGAACCTCCTCTGGTTCTGAGTGTTGCTCAATTCATTAATTGTTCTTTGCTGTAATAAACTCTGTTAAATATATTGTGTCTAAAGCTTTTATTTTAATCACATAGAACAATGGTGGTGGTGTTTACTTTTTTTTAAGTTTCCATATACTTACTATATGAAATAAGAGTTAATATCTGGAAGAGGGAAAGAAAGAAGAAAAAAAGGAAAGAAAAGAAGAGAGAAAAAAAGCAACAGAACAAGAAGAAAAGAGTAAAGTGTAGTCTTTGGCATCAGACCAGGGTCTGAAATTCAGATCCACCCACCTCTAAGCTTGTAACTTTGAGCAATTTACTTAACCTATCTGAATCTTAGCTTTTCATCTTTAAAAAAGCAGAAATAATTGGAACCCTGGTACACTGTTGTGGGAATGGAAAACTATGGAAATTCATCAAAAAAATAAAAAATGAAACTGCTTACCATATAATTTGGCAAAACCATTTCGAAATATTTGGATATTTGCACTCCAGCATTCACTGCAGCATTTTTCACAACAGTGAAATAACTTAAGTGTCTATCAATGGATGAACGGGTAAAGAAAATGTGGTACATACATACAATGGAAAATTGCTCAGCCTTAGAAAAGAAGGAAATCATGTAATATATGACAGTATGAATAAACCTGGAGATCATTATAAGAGCAGAAATACACCAGTTACAGATGGACAAATATGGTATGACTTCACTTATATGAGGTATTCTAAAATAGCCAAACTCATGGAAGGTGAGTAAAATGATGGTTTCCAGGGACAATGGGGAGGGGGAAATGAGGAGTTGCTATTCAATGGGAATAAAGTTTCAGTTATTCAATGAATAAGTTCCTGACATCTGCTATATATTGTGCCTGTAGTTAACAATACTGTACTGTACACTTAACATGTTAAAAGGGTAGATCTCATGTTAAATGTTATTATAATAAAAAAGACAATGATAATAAATACAGTATTTAATGTGGTGATTAAAAACAAGATATATACAAAACAACTAAAATCTTGACTAACACAGTTCAATAGATCTTCAATACACAATAGCCTTTTAGCAATATTATAAATGTGCTTACTAATAAAAGGAAGAGGGAAATCAATAAAGCACCATAATATTTGGGCCTTACCACTTTCACAAGCAAAAAGTAACATAAATAAACAAAAGTGTAAATAAAATATATCCAGGATAAATTCTAAATGATGTATACATTTGTAGGTGTGCTTCTTAATCCCCATTTATCCAGTTTTATCTCTCACCTCCTCCCACTGTTAACACTTTCTTTTTTTATATATTTTGGAAGATAAAGAAAGCATTTTATTTTTTGTTTTTTTTTTTTTTTTGCATAAATGTGGCATGCTATATACAAAGTTCTACTTTTATTCAGGTAATATATACTGAATAGCTTTATATATTGTATGTACAGTGTCTCATTCTTTTTATATACCTGGGTGGTATTTCTACTGTATGGATGTAACATAATTTAACAGGTTGAACAATATGAAATTGCTGATAATTAAATGTTTTAGATCTATGGAAACAACAATTTCATACAATTTGTCATATACATAACTAATCCCCTACTTAGAAATATTTTATATTTCACAAAAAAAGTTTTATTAGAACTCAACTATGTTTATTCATAACATGCTGTCTGTAGCTGCTTTTGTGCTACAGTGTTGAGTCATTGTGACACAGATTGGATGACCTACAAAGCTATAATAAAATATTTACTTCTGAATTAAAAACTTAAACTCTTATTGTAAGGAAATTGTCTTCTATTTGGAAAATCAGGTGACACTATGTAGAAATTCCTTTATCTAACTGTAAAATTCATCTTCTGTTAATGGAGATAGTTGTTAACAGTTATAATGCCTCAAATACAAAATGTGAAGATATACAATTAAAATGACCAATTCATTTAGAATAAGAGTCATTGATGTTAATGAAAAGTCTTGTCACCATTTTGTTTTGGGCACAACCTTCTTAAAGATCTAGTAAGTCTGAAATAGGGGCTGATGGTTTTTCAGCAAATTTGTGTCTTCTGTTTCTCATCTGGTCAGTGATATTGCTATTGCTTCCATGGTAGACAGTAAATGTCAAAAATATTTTGTGCATATTACATTTTCTTCATTAACTTTCCACAAAATGAAAATTCGGTATCTAATATTTAGTTAGCATGTATTTTCTTTTTTATAGTTCATTGTTACCAGAAGAGTTTATTGGAAAAAACAATTTAATAAACATTATCATCAATAACATATGTGATTTTAGATTTACACCATATAGTAAGTGATCAAACTACAAAATAAAAGCTTTCAGATTATTCTCACCACTTTCAATGGCATGATTGTTCAGCTTCTATTTCACACTTCTATTTCACTTATACCTGTTCTTTAATTTCCCTTGTATCCCATCTAACACACTGCTGGGCAGCTTTGCAGCTCTTCTGTCTCACAAGGCTTGGGACAGGTCTCAGCACAAATGATTAGATCCCAAAATGTAGGCAGAGGCAGCTGTTCCCAATATATTTCCTAAGACTGAGACCTGAAGGAGTTAGCTGCCCCTAGCTGCTCTTGTCCTCATGTTCTTTGTTTTATTAGTGGGCAGTCAGCATGCTGTCCTTGCAAAGAAAGTCTTAGTTACTTGGGGTCTGGAGAAGCTTGAAAAAATAGGAAAAGATTATCCTATGTTAAAACAAGAATTATATCACTGCATAGCTGATGATGTCCAAATTCTCCCCTAATTGTGCCATAAGAATAGATTTTATAGAACTATCATGAAGGTTCTAGGCATTTCTCGATGACTTTTAGTGACTGCTCTTGTGCTAAGGCAGTTCAGGTCTATTAACTTCAGCTAGCAATGCAGGCTTCAAGAGGCAGAAAGCTAGTGACAGGTTCATAATAGCCTAGAGTTCTGCAGCCCTGCTTCACCCCTGCAGACTATGTACCTATACAGGTACATAGAGAAGGTGGCTCAAGTGAGGGAATCCTTTTATTGGTCAAATTTACCTTGACAACTGAAAAAGTATGAGTGATGAAAAGAGAGGCCAAGAAATTTAATGCAATGAGTAATTCTCAGAGGGATGAAGATGACTTGTTCTTCTCCATGCTGGGAAAGCTATGTGAAATATTAGCAGATTTGAAGGATTATTACAATTTCCATTCACAGTCACATTAAAAAATAACACTGAGCTGAATAAATAAAACATCTCTACTGGCCAAGTTCTAGGTGCGGACCATAAGTCAATGGTCTCTGAATTTAACCTTTCACTCCACAGATGAGGAAATAGATGCCAAGAAAATTTAAATGACATGGCTAAGGGATATGACTAATAAGTAACCATGCCAGGATTAGAAGGTGCATATTCTTCCTATAATTGCAGAACTATTGCTAACCCATGGGTAGCCTTGGTATTCGTAAGTGCTTCCCAATATGTTTTAATGCATTTATATTTCCTGAATAAGACTTCTTTTGGAGCCATATGTTCTATAAATTAATCCCTCTCTTTGTAAAATACTACATAAATCCCAAATTGGCAAGAAATCGCAGCCCCTCTTAAATAGTACATCTCACCAAGGCTTAACAAAAAAGGCCATGTGAGTATTCTCGAAAGCTCTTGATCCCATTCTTGCAAACTTGGCCCTTCTAAAAATACCTCAGCAAGGACAGTGTGCTGATTATGCAAATGAATTCACTGTTTTCTAGGTTACAGCAGGCCTTTTACATAGAATGCACCAACAGGAGTATCAGGGGGTTCTTGTTGCCAGAATGTAAATGGAATCTACTGAAAAACTTGACTGGAGATGAAAGATGTTATGTCACTCTTATCTTCTCACTCACTTAAAAGAGCCATGACCTGAGACAGCATTCTGTCACTCTGGAAATAGTCATTTTGGCTTCTAGGCTAGATGAGTTAAAAAATTATGGGCTAAAATTTATTCTTCCTATTCTGTCATTAGCTCTGCACAGTTTTGTAATCTGTTTGTGTCTCAGATTCCTCATCTGAATAACTGTTTATTTTTAAGTGGGGATAAGGGATAGATATTTAACCATGATAGCTAACACCTTTTGAACGTACCCAGAGAGAAATTGATCAAATGATGCTGGCTGTTTCATTTCCTCAGATACAAAACAGCAACAGCATTGTTATTATTTAAAATCTTTGCGAGGGGTGATCGTATATTCTTAAGTGTTAATAAAATCCACTAGAATTCTAACATAAAGCACTTCTTCATTATTTCAGAATTTCTCTTACACTGGATCAAACTATATCCTCCATATATATAGATTTCCATATGTATGGAAAGGAGTACACTATTTTGATAAGATGGAGGAAACACTGTGCATGGACTGAACAAGTAGGAACCAGTGCTGGTTCTGCCATTTACACCTGTTGTACCATGAACCTTGTTGAGCCTCAATAATCACCGTAAAAATGAAGTAATAATTATTCTATATAAAAGGTGTTGCTGTACCAACAAAAAAAAAAAAAAGAAAGAAAAAGTAAGGCACTGCTGTTATAGTGTGTGAACTAAAAGTTAAATTCTAAGCTGTCTGCTAACTGAATGGAACCTCTCAGCTAAGAGGGCCCCAGAAACACCTTAAGTCATGATGGGATGGGAGAGAGAAAGCGCAGTGACGTGGGTATGATTTCCCTTCATAAATATTCATGACTCCTCCTATAGCTTGTCGAATATGTATATTTGACCACCCTGCTCAGTATAAAATCCTGTTCCCTTTTGTCTCTTCTTTGAAACACGTGTGCCTGACTTCTGGCCCATGACTCTGCTCCTGAACCTGTTGGAATGGCTTTCCAACAGGCCGCTACCCTTTATGAGAAATAAAACTCTCCTTTTTCCAAAACCTCATAAATTTTTTTTAGTTAACAGGTGTCAAATATAGCAGTGTAAGAGCACTGAGGTTACATAAACATATTTTCTTGTTCTTTCTTTCTGGCCTTTTATCTCTTGTCTACCTTTGGGGAAATTTTGGAAAAAAAAAATGGTCCCTTTTCTAGAAGAAAAAAGAAATAAAATTTCAAGACCCTCTAAATTTATTGTGCCCAAGGGGAAGTTAATCCCTAGAGACTGAGTCGCATAACATAATTGCAATTCTACTTCCTAGATTATAGCTTAACTCTCTTCCTCATTGTTTTTGTTCTGTAAATGACTAGGAGAGACCAGAGTCCAGACCTCCCCCCTTTCTGACCACTGATTTTTATTATAGATTAACTACCTCCTTTATTGTCTTGTACCTAAGTCAGACCAAATGGTGACCAAGATCCCATGACAGTGACATCTTCAGTATGGAGTGTTAAATATAGCTTTCCTGAAAGAAAAAGACCACCTCAGCTAATCAGATTGCTGTAACTATGCATTAAGGCTTACATAGAAAGATGTTGGAATTCTGTTAAGCTATGCAAAGCTTTGTCTGTATAAGCAATCCCCAAATTCTACACTTCGGAACACTGACTTTCCTTCTTTGAACTCTGTGCTTTCTAGACAGCGTATCCTCACTGTGTGCTTGAATAAACTCTCTTTAAACTAGATTCTGACCCTTTATTAGGGTAAGAATTATTCTTTTAGGTTGACATGGAGAAACTTTTATTTAAAGCATTAAAACCTTGTATTTAATACATTAAAGAATGTTACAGTTTTAGCAACATGTTAAACAAACTTGCAGTTATAAGATGAATACATTCTGGATGCCTAATGCACAAAACAGTGACTATGGTTAATAATAATGCATCGCATACTTGAAATTTGTTAAGAGAGTACATCTTAAGTATTCTCCTCACATCTCTGGAGTTAATCTCCAGATTCATTTAATGACAATAACAGTTTTGACCCCTGCCTGAAATATCTGAAGTTTGACATCGACTGCAGATGAAAGCTGTGAGGGAAACAACAGACCCTTGTTCTAATAGGATGCAACAATTTTCCATTCAAGGTGAATCACTGACAAATCTCTGTAGGAGAGAAATTCTGCAAAGTATCGTCTGTGGCTGAGCCCATCACAATTCAACAAAAATTGCGCTTTGGTTTATTTTTCGTTTCAAAGTGTGTTTGAGTGTGTTTTTTTTCCCCTTCTACCCACTCATTTCCCTGTCTGTAAACTCTTTTTTTTACCAGAAGGGGCTTTGGCAGAACAAAGGTGTCAAAAAAAAAAAAAAAAAAAAAATTGCAGGCAGGCAGACAGACACAATGTTACTTGAACACATAATGGGAGTCCGCAGCATGACTCAGGCAAAGACAGCATAGTCATTAAGTTCCAGAAACTTTCTTCGATTGAGAAAAATAAGCATAGATTAAGGTAAAATAATGAAAATAAGATTACAAAGTTAACAAATTATAGGATTTCTTTGTTCAGAGATGCTTTTAATTCTCCCTTGGGACTTGAGATCATTGAAAATGCTTATATTCACAAATGACCTCCAAGCCAAAGGATATGGAGTGAATATAGCAGGTATCTTTGTAACTATGAGGCCTACTGATACCATTTTAAATAAATAAATGCAACCAATATTGACTGAATACCTACAATTGAATACCCAACAATTGTTGGGCAAGTGAAAGGCGGCTTTGGAATGTAACTGGTATGTGTGTGTGGGGGGCTGGGCTTGGTGAAGGGATGCACTTTTAGCATAATCAAGTGGAAGATACATTAAAGGAGAAATGTACATCTATGCAGCCCTGGTTCAGTTTTTTCGGCAGGTTTTCTAATCTTCACAGTGCTATATTTTTTATTTGGTTTTTGTTTGTTTTTCTTTGGGGGAAGATTAAGTAATAACTAAGGTTAGGGAATTTTCAACATGTTTTTTCTCCACCCACCAGGCCCCAAGAAACGTCCTTTCCTATAGCCTGTAGCAGAGATTTGGCTATGCAATTACAAGATATAAGAGGGACATTGGTACATGACAACTTCTGAGGGAAGGGAGTTGTGACTTTATAAAAGTATAGGGTTGCAGCAAAAGAAATTGGAAGTTTAGGAGATATTGAGTGAAGCAAATTTCTTATTCGAGAGATAAATTTTAAGAATAAAAATTAGGGGGTAAAATTAGGAAGTAAGGCCATATTTATGTGAGAATTTCTAGAGGCTAAGAGCTGTCCAATTAACCTCCAAAATCCTTGCAGTGAGGCATCATTTTTTTAGGGTACAAAGATACAAATTAGTTAGTAGTAAAGAATAATTTTTGAAAAGATAAAATAGGATTCTTACACAAATATAAAATGAATGTACACTAGAGATTTCAACTAATTTCTAAACAAAGAAGCAATAAGTGTCAAAAGAGTTTGTAGCATTGAAATATAAATAGGAGGAATGCTGAAATGAATTTGCTAATAGAAGCAAAACTGCTTAATATCTTATTGAGCAATAAATTGTAATGATTGTGTTATTGTTTCAACCAGGAGGGATTCAATTTTATCTCTACTGGATAAAATTCATTTGCATAGTTATGAATAGGAACCATTTGTATTGCCATGGAGAGGAATCATTTGTAATTTCTACATTTAATCTCTAAGCCTACAGAATACACAATATCCTGGTCAATAGAAAATTAATAAAAATTACACTCTCCTAGAGAATTAGATTATCCTTCAAGGATCCACTAGGCAACAACCAGCATGCCTCTGAAAGGCCACTTAATGGTTTTGCCCATTTTCAAACTTAGACTTTTTCTTAATCTTAGACTACATAGACAACCTTTTTTTTCATTCTTCTGCCTTTTTATAGTTTGGCATTAATAAAAAAAATTGCTTAAATCTTCATGAAGGGTCAGAATCTACATTCACTTTGTAACAGTAGACAATGAGCTATCCTGAATTGAGAAGGGAATGATCCCTATTCTCCAGTAACCAGCAGACCTCTGAAAGAAAGTTTATTTCCTTGACATTTCTCTCCCTAGGAAATAATTATCAACATATTCTATAGAACAACATAAAATATCCTTTTGCATGGTATTATGATGCAAGGGACAGATTTTGTAGATGATCTAATAGAGCATTACAGGAATGCACTCTTGATCATCTGAACTCTGTCTAGTCTACTCAAGATGTTCTTTATATTTCGGTGTCCCAGCTGCTTTTTTAATGAGACACTTGTGTCCCATGAATTTATGATTTTCCATCTCTCCATCTGAAGGCACACTGTTCTTATGGTTTTTGGTATAATATAGCATGGAATAGGTCCCAAGGTAGAAGTCGACCTGGGTAGGCATAGGGGTCTTGAGCAAAAATGCAAGGGCAGCATATTTGAGAGAGGTAGCTGGGCCAGACCTAGGGGAAAGTGACTGAGTATAGCATACAGCAGACCACAGAGAGTATATTAAGCAGTCTAAAATTTTGTGGGAAAAAAATAGGCATAATGAAGTCAGACAAAATGTAGGAAATAATCAGCATTAGAAGGTCCAGTTCAACAATAAGGAACTACTGGAAAAGGTTCCATTCACAAATCGGGATGATGGCAAATGGAAATCTTACCATCTGTGGATTCAGAGAACAGAATGTAGCTCCTTGGAAGGAAGACTGTAAAGATTTAATTGAGTACTTGGTACTTATTCTAGAGAGCACACTAAGCAGGATAACTAAGGCTAAAACCATGGAAAGACAACTTGGTATGAGTAGACTTTAAACAGCGTAGTTTTCTTGGGAATCATACTTTGTCCTAGGCACATTTTATCTATATACTGTTGGCTTAAGAAAAATTTGGTGATATGGACAGAGGATGGAAAACGGGCCAGGAAAGAGCCCTACAGACAAAACTAGATTCTTCAGTCCTTAGCTAGGAAAATTATGCTGGAATTACCACTTTTACTAAGGGTGGGTCTGAGACTTGGCTGAAGAAGATTTTACAAACTAGGGTGGGGATGAGTATGGATGGGAGTGGGAGTAGACTCACAATTAGAAAATTCTGAAGGTAAAGGCACAAAATACAAATCTGGAACTAGATAACATCTCGTTATTCTATTTTTTCTTCATCTTGAGCAAACTGTAATAGAGTAAAATGTCTTGTTGACTATGCTAATACCTGGGCTGCCTTAACTGGCTATTGGTCTTGAAAGACTC
>NW_012147189.1:1258472-1259713 GCF_000956105.1 Propithecus coquereli | reverse complement strand
AATTAATCCAGTTCCTATTGTTTAATCTTATATAATGTTTGTAGCTAAAAATAAGGAATGTAATGGTACAATGATTATATCTTTTAGTAAAAAATGGAGGATATGATTGTAAGGGGGTTTAGATGCTTTTGTTTTGAAATAGTGTTCAAATTACAAAGCTCACTCTTTACAGAAATTGCATCCTCCTAAGCATTCCAATTGACTTTTATATGATTGGTTCCAATTATGGGTATGGAACTTGATGGGTTAATGTCTCCCAATAAATAAAAATAACACGGTAAGCTAGTATCACACTTCCATAAATTTCTACATTAAAATGATGACACTGTAGATACACTAAATGCCAAAAAATATATTTTGTAAAGTCTTAAAATATACAATGCAAATTGGGGACTTGTATTGTTTATTGATATCAATCACTAGTAAATGTAACTAGTTGATTTCCCACCACTACCAAACCCCACATTCACCCTAAGTTATAACCTTCTACTTCCCCCCACTTGCTTTCTAGAGTCACATGTTTCCCTTCCAAGACTAGCTACTTGTTTTTCTCATAGAAAGTTGTCACTGTCTTTCCTACGCCAGCTTTTGGCAGCATCTCTCTGTACTTAAGCAATCTTAGCAGGAAACCCTATTATCTTTCCTAACTGTATGACTCAGATTGACCAAAAGTCCCAAAAGATATCATCTCATATATTAGGTTTCTTTTCCCAGTAGCTTTCTTTATTCCCCTTTGGAGCTTCTTTCTATTAGAACCATGTGTGGCTCATTCTGTCAACTAACTTCTGGATCATTTAAACCCTAAGCCTTAGCATTTAAAGCAAAAAATTTATCAGGTTATGAAGACTCTTTGTATATTGGGAGGTCTTCCCAATCTCTCATTCCTGCCACTGATTTGTTAATCAAAGCTTCTTGATTATGATTTGAACTTTCTTTTCTTCCCTGTTCCCTCATTATATTTCGTACTGCTGCAATCTTAGTTCAAACCTATGTTATATCATTTACATCAACAATAACAACAGCCTCTTTACTGGTCTCTTTGCATTAAGATTTTTACCTCCTTCATGTTTTTACATTGGCTTTAGAGTTATGGTTGCAAAATGTAAATCATATCCCGTTCAACCTATGCAGAGTAATTTTTGTATTCTCAGGATTCAACATTATATAGATGAAAACTTATATATTTAAAATGTTTGATCCAAGGATAAATCATTGTTCAAATATTTGTTATTAATAATGTT
>NW_012147189.1:1252699-1255828 GCF_000956105.1 Propithecus coquereli | reverse complement strand
CATAACGCATTTCCTTTTTCCTTATCTTTTGTCTTTTAAACTTATTTTAAATTGATTTTTACTTAAATTGCTTATAATTATTTTTAAACCTTGTTTGTAGCTAAAAGTGGAATAGATAAAATTTTAAAAGTTTACTTGTAAAACCAAATTTTCCATATTATGCATTCCAACAATTTTAAACAATGCCTTACAAATAATAATTAGCATAAAATCAGTATGATATAAATTTATTAATACTTCTCAATATCTCTGAAAAGTGACAATAAAGATTCTAGATCTTAAGCTTCCAGGATGGTATCAGCATTTAATTCCAGGTTGGGCCAAGGACCCAGTAGAATTTTCTAACATTTTTACACCAGGGATAGGATTTTAACAATCAAAGTGCAAATCAGTAAAGCCAAAGAAGCCAGGGTGAAGAGAATACTTCAGTGAATATTTCAGAACCTGAGGCAATTTCTGTTTGGTATTGATGGGTTTCTCATAACATCTTTTTTTCTTCAGCTCTTTAGGGGCCTCTTACTCAGTTCAATGACATTTACTGAGCATCCTTAAATTATACAGCATTATATTTAAGCATTACGTGTGCCTGTTAATTTCTATTTAATTTCTGTCACAGCTTGTTTAAAATTGCTTGGAGTGTGGGGCTCAGATATTTCAACTCAAAGTGGTAGATGTCTCTAGAAATTTTAGAGAGTTCTGTAATGTTAAGCATTGTAGGAGCTGTATTTTCCCCTGGGAAGTTGGTGGAGGGGACATCTTCCCACATCATCCCCCTGAACATACTATTTGTGGTCAATTGCCACAGCTCTTTGCAGCTTCTATCACCAGGAGATGGCATCTATTTCTTCACTTCTTTGAATCTGGACTGGTCTTGCAACTTGCTTTGGCCAAGAGAATTCAATGGAAACCAAGTTGTGTAAGACTAAACCTGATATTCCAGAGGCTTTTCACATTTCTGCTGACTCTCTTGGACCCCTGTAACCACCTTTTAAGTCTCATCCTGCTGGAGGATAAAAGGCACAGAAAGCAGAAAGGAGCCATCTCAACTGAGACTAGCCCACAGTCAGCCCCTAGGTGATTGCCAAGCGTATGTAGACCATGAATGAACCCAGACAAAATGAACCTAATCAGGCCCCGATCGACAGGAATGTCTAGCTGGCCCGAGACTCATAAGCAATAACAGATGATTGTTGTTTTAAGTCATTAAGTTTGGGGGTGGCTTATATATGGCAATAGGTAACTGATTACATTGCTTTCAGATCCTCTGCAAGTGACCTGTCTTTAGCTCAACTATTCTCTCTTCTCCATAACGATGACTGTGAGTTTGAACTGTCACAAACTTGGAGGTAGTTATGTAAAAATGAAGCCTCCAGGCCCGATCAAGATGCTTTTGAGTACAATCTTGCTATTCTAGAGTGGCTGAAAACTCAAGAGAGCACCTTTTCTGATTTCTCAAAACACACTGCCTAAATATAGTCCTAAGACTGGCAATCAATATATAAATATCCAGAAAAAGCAGTTCCATCCCTTGCTTTTGTTGTTTGTTCTATTACTTAATAAAATTTACCTTTGAGATGTTTGCTCTTGTGTCTTGGCTAAAATTCCCTTTTTGATTTTAAACTCATATTCCTTAGATTTTGTCCAGAATTGAAACTCGTTGGCTTCAAGTACCCCAAGTGTTCATCACTTGCTCTGTAAATACAATCAGCGGTACCAAGGGCATGGTCAGTGAACTTCCCCATTGCATATCAAGCTTCCATTTTGTGCTTGCTTGTAGTAAGAAAATACTGTGATGAGTCTAAAGCTGTTAATACTTATAGCACCTGTTCTGTAGTCATTGCTGAAATATGCTAGAGAACATCAGAGACAACATATCTCATAAATATAGGAAGGTACATTTAAACCTATAATTAAAATAAACATACCAAGGAAAATATTCTAGTATTTGACTACTTTCCTAGATTTCCCATTTCATTTGGAAAGCCACTAGAAATATACCTTTTTGGTTGACAGGAGAGAGAAAAGCAGCTGGTTCCTAGCAAACTAATATAACCTACCTAGAGATTCATTTCAATATTCCTTGAACCTCTCTTTAGTCTCCTTCATCCACAATTGGTCTCAATAGTGCTATTCTCAGCTCAATACTTAAACGTGTTTACTCCATCTATAACTACTCTCTGGAAGAAGAGCTCTACAGATTATTTACTCCTTCTATGGCCTCAATTTTGTTCAGATAACCCACCAACACTTCACACATTAATATCGGTTACCTGCTGTCTCCATTATTACCCAAGACCCTTTTTGAAGAAACATCTCCCTTTTTTTCTGGCTATATTCTAACCAGATAAGCATCTCATTCCTGATTGGAAGCAGCTCAGGTCCTCTACATACTCATTCTACATTCTTCTTATAGCTTCCTGCTTAATGGGGAGGAGAGGAAGGAGGCATGTGTATGTGCATGGATCTCCAACCTCCAGAATGAGTTGTCCTTTCCATTCTACTTGGCTCCTCATTATAACAAGTTGTGAATATTTTGTGGTTTGCCCCTCTGAAATCTCTGAGGAGGAATAGTTCTTTTTTTCAGTTGCTTGAACCATTCAGATTCAACAAAGCCATTTTGTGTATAATGACATCCGTTTAGTGCATGATTCTAGAATATAGGCCCCTGCAATCTTTTGGTTGCTATGGAAATTTGAGTAGGGGGATATAGTTGACAAGTGGATATGGCTTTTGCCCAAATAGGAGTCTTGCATTTCCTGGGCACGTGGCCCTGCCAATGGCACTACAGTCAACTAAGTGGACATGAGGTCAAAAAGTGAAGAACAATTAGAATCCTAGGTTAATAATGCTGAGCCCAAGACAAAAGCAGGGAATGGAGAATTACCTCGTGTGCACATGAGGAATTGCTAACCTTGGTCCTGGTGACTTGGAAAAATTCATGAAGAATTTCAAAATGCTTTACTCTTGGTAACCCACCAAAAGGTAGGCTGCATTCCAAGAATATTACTCTCAGTATGATATTATATATGCACAATTAATGTAAGCATAAAATTTTGAAATGCTGGTGCCAAGGCCAATTCAAGTTGATGTAATTTTCTCAGATTAAGTTTCAATGACTGTAACACTTCA
>NW_012147189.1:1250515-1252649 GCF_000956105.1 Propithecus coquereli | reverse complement strand
TTTTTGTATTGTTTTGACTGTCCTCATTGCTCTGGCTAGCCATGTATCATCCTGTAACCATCACCTTGCTAACACTGTGCGGTCTGTCTGCCGGGAGGGCAGGGTGTTCACCTTAGAGAGGCATGCTTGAAATCAAAGTTCAGTGAAATATTTTGTGGATCATACTTGGGGGGGGGGTGGGTAGTCGATATACTGCGGTTTCTTTGAAATTATTCAGTTAGGAAATCAAAGCTCAAAACTTGGACAAGCTGCCATTTTCTGGTGTTACTGAGTGAACTATCAAGGTGAGGTAAAACAAACCAGCATATTTGTTTTAGTGTATTAAATGACCCCGTTCCTTCTACTTGATTAAAGGGGATTCTCAAAGTACTATTTTGCAATCCAATGGTTGTTCCAAACTGAATTATAATTTCTGTTGCCTTAATCTACTATTCATGCACTGACTTGGTATTATAGATGTGAAATATAAAATAATTTTTCACAATAGGGTCATAATTTCTCAGTTATAATTCTGATTCGAATATTGTTCTTCTATTCTGATAATTATGTACCAGGGGAAGGAATAAGGACAGTGCCAACTTGACGTTTACAGAATTACATAGTGATGCACAAGTTACCTGGTATTTATATAATACCATGTTTGCTTCCAAGGTTTTCTGTCCTTAATATTAACATCATCAACAATAACACAGAGATTTTGTTTCTGGAATACTGGAAACTGGCACTGATATATCTGGGATGTGTTCACTCATCAGAGCTTAAATACCGAAAACCCATGTGACTGAGCAGTATGGTCACATTCCCACTTTCCAGAGTTGCTGTACATAATTCTGAACCCTCTGCGTCCTCTTTCTAAAGTGCCTCATTCCTCTAACCAGAGATTTTTAATAATGTGGTCTTGATTACATTCTCCCACTTTACAACAGAAATGCTTAACTGTCTGTCTCTTTACTGTCATGCCCTCTAAGCCGTATGCTGGTTTTAATGTTCAGCTGGTGTCTGCAGCCCCACTGAGACAAGGCTGTCTGAGCCACCAGAAGGGCAGGCCTGGTGCTGTAAAGAGGTCTGCGTCAGATGAAAGGTCAGGCCGACTGCATCAGACTTGCAGCAGTTTCTCAGCAAATAATTCTAGAACATGGGGATTGTGCATTAAGGGGAACTTTTGCTGGTTTCTGATACCAACAAAGTACCTGTTTTATCATTGAAAAAAAAAATCAGCAGTGTTTGGTTACTTCTGGGGGGAAAAAAATAAGGCATTTTAAAGTAACGCAAAACTGCTTTATGTCATCCATATTAAAACAAAAAATAATCATCTTTTGAAACACTGTATGCCTTGCTTTGACTTTAACTTTTGAATGTTTACTTTTCGGTTAATCTTCACTCACAGGTCCTCCCTGTCAAACTCAGTTCAGGGTTTTTCACTAGTCTGCTCTTCTTGCATTGACTTGGTACAGATATTTATGAAACCAAAGTTTTTCCCCACAGATGGTATGTTAAAGGAAGGCTGTGAACTACGATAAACATAAACCCACATACTTCTAGGTGACAAACGCTTTCCTACACTAAAATGTTGAAAACATATGTTTTCCTGTTTAAAAAATTTATTGAACCTGAAACACAAATTCTATCTATTGGCCTTCTTAGTAAGATATTATTTATATTTGCTAAGGTTTTTGACTCATAAAATATATATATTCAGAGGACAGGAAAATAAATGATATAGAGGATCTATAAACTTAAGACAATAATTTTTCTAAATTCATAAACTGGAGTGATTTATAAGTTACTGACCCAACATTTAGATCCATTTTCACCCTGACAATTTCCATGAAACGTGGAAAAGTGTTGAGATGTTCTTGAAAGGGGGACACGAAAACATGAGAGGCAGAAAAATTATACCTTTCACAGTCTACAATATAACACTGTACTTGGTTCTGTTTCTCTCTTTGCATTAGTTGCCAGAAACCCTGAAGCTAAATATTTGGTAAGTGTACAAATATTCAAGATGTGTATTGTGTGTACTAACCTTATTCATAACACATTTCCTTTTTCCTTATCTTTTGTCTTTTAAACTTATTTTAAATTGATTTTTACTTAAATTGCTTATAATTATTTTTAAACCTTGTTTGTAGCT
>NW_012147189.1:1233820-1235780 GCF_000956105.1 Propithecus coquereli | reverse complement strand
TGATGAAGACCAGCTTCAGCCTGATCCCAGCTGGAGGCTGTGGGGTACAAAGTGTACCACAAAGTTAGTCCAACCTTAGGCAAGGGGCTTGGTAGAGGTCTAGGGGTGGTCACAGCCTACAAGTTGAAGTGGCTCCATTTATCTAAAGGCAACCATCAGAAGTGCAGCTGGGGAACTACTACTAACTACTTCTGGCGAATGGGTGCCAGTTCTGGTAAAGAGGACCTGGGAAGAGAGCACCAGCATCATGAGCTACAGACCATGGTATGTATTTGTGTACCCCAAAAGATCTGACAGTGTCTTCAGTCTCAGTATTTAAGAATGTGACCATACTTGGAAATAGGATTTTTACAGGGGTAATTAAGGGACAATGAGGTCATCTGCTAATCCAATAGGGCTATTGGCCTTATAAAAGGGGGATATGTGGACACAGACACAGGCACCCACTGAGATTAGATGATGTGAAGACAGAGGACTACAGAGATGCATCTATAAACCAAGGAACACTGAAGCTGCCGGAAGCTAGGAAAGAGACATGAACCACTTCCTCTATGGTGCCTTCAGAGGGACGATGGCCCTACTGATTTCAGACTTCTAACCTCCAGAACTGTGAGACAATAAATCTCTGTCATATTAAGTGACACAGTTTGTGGTACTTTGTTATAGCAGCCTGAGAAAACCAATACACATCCCAAGCCACAAAGCCTAGAGAAGAGCAATTTAGTATCCAGGAGTCAGCCTCCTTAAAATTCACCCAAGGGGTCTTGTTCCACATTGTCGAGTTGGGAATATTTAAGATTTCCTTTAGCTAAGAAATCATTAAACTCTTCAGGGTAGGTCCTTTCTTGACCCTTATGTCCTATAGGCAAATATTATCTGGATTTCCACTCTTCCCTGCAAGTACTCTGATAATAGACCCACAGCCCTTTAATTAATTACATAATTTTCTTACCTACAAACCAGTAATTTCTGTGAGGACAGGTCTTATACATATTCATATCCATCATATCTATCATGTAGCCTGATATAATAGAAACTCTGAAGAAATAATTGAATAGTGCTTCCCCCTTGGGAATCTCAAAAGACAATAATAGTACTTTTTTGTGCTCAAAGATAAAAATAAAATACAGAAGAAAGAAGAGCCTAAGATATTAATGTAGTAAGCCAGGAGATAATGCATTGGGTCAGCAATAGAATAACATGAGTTTTACAAACCCTGCCCTTTGCCCCAGTTAGCAATCTCAGAAATAAAAAAATTATTTCTGAGAAATTATAACTGACAGGTTTATGAAATGGAAGCATGATTAGAAGTAACTTTGGCCCAAACGACCCAGGAATACAATAATAGTTTTAACACAGTTGGGAGAAAATAATTTCAACCAAATAAAGTACATGGCATTTGTTGGAGAAAAGAAATTTCTACAAAGCTCTGAGATTATATGATTGTATGCTCCTATGTGATACCGAATTCTACCACTCTTGACCCAGTCATTGGGGCATAAACACAGCCTACGTTTTATGCTGACCTAATACTACTTTAAAATTATAATTGAATTACTTAATGTCTTCTACTACTGAGCCAAAAGCAGAACCTTGGGACTCCTAAAAAAATAACTTTTAATGAGAAGACCAGGGTGCAATAATTTCTATTCCAATTCAGGCAGCAAATAAAATACACAGTTGCCAAAGCCAGCTTTCTTCAACTGACCTTTAAATAAATTTTATCTATCTAGAAAAAGTGTGCAAGAATCTTAGTGAGGGGAAATGGAAATACATATATGTATATCTAACTATCTCTCAATCTAATTTCTGTAACTCAGTGATATGCTTTCAGGTCCATGACATAAATTGTGTCTTAGCCTTCTAAACCCATTATCATAGATAATAATAAAAAGGATGCATCTAAGAATTATCTTAGAGCACACTTGCATATTCAGAGGAAAAATATAAGTTAAAGAGG
>NW_012147189.1:1222698-1223980 GCF_000956105.1 Propithecus coquereli | reverse complement strand
TTTTACTTTAAACTAGCATGATTTTGGTAGAAACAATTATAGTACAGGGCATTTCTTGAGGATTAATGAAAAGTTAGAAGGAATGGCTAGCTTGAGACAAGGCTGAAAGTAATTAATCCATCGAGTTATTAATTCTGGACACACTCCTTATGTTAAAGTTGCTATTGTTTCATCCACAGAGCACTGGGAAAAGAAAGAAAGAAACAGAGCCCTATAGATCTTTCCTCAGGCTCTAGGCAGTTTCATTTTGTTGTTTGCTAGTATTTTCTGGAGGCCTTCATAGAGAACCACTGCTTTGTTCATTAACCTTTCAAATTGCTTAATGTTTGCAGCACACAGAACAGTATGATCTATTGCTATTACCTCAACATTCATTTAATTCACTCTGCTACCCCGACCACATGTAGGAAATGTACTGTCAATTTCAAACTCATTATGCAAATACTATACCTATGCACTGTTATTTTGACTTCCATTAGTTCTATTCCACTATTATTGTGGCCTCCTGTGAATCAGAAGTGTCAAATTATATATGTAGATTTGTGGGTTTTTTAGGTTTTGGAGAAATACTGAGTGGTCTCCCACAGGCTCAGCAGAAAATCAATTGTGTTTGAATCAAACACTCATTCTGCATTTTCAAATATTACAGTTCTAATACGTCCTCCCACAAAAGTCTTATAGCATATGAGCCTTAAGAATTAGCTCAGGAAACCACTTCATATTTACAAAGGCAGGAACATCATCCCTGCAAACATGCATTTCTGTATGTTTGCTGAAACTTCTATGTGAAGATGGCATTTAGTTTTAGGCTAAATTAGGAGTATTCTATACTATCAAAAAATTTAAAAGATGAAACAAAAAGAAACACAAGGTCTTACCTTCAGGCTTTATGTGTATACCAGGCTTTATTTTATATGTTAAGTAAAGTAGCATGCCCTAAATAAAGCTATCTGCCACCATGTGCGTAAAAATGTATTTGAATTTCTGTAAGACTATTTGAATTTCACATTGTTTGTATTTCAAGAAAGAAAACATCCTCTGTCTGTGAGTTCATATGTTAGAGCACTCCTTTACTCAAAACACAAGATCTTAAAATAAAAAGGGTTTTTTTAATGTTATAAAGAGAATTTTGCTCAGTTTGTCTACTGTTTTTGTCAACTGGGTTGATTTAATCACATGAGTAATGCAAAGCTGAACCAAATATTTTTCCCCTTCCCCCAATCTCTCATGCCAAAACAAATTGATTCCATCTCCAGCTGGTTGTGAGCACCTTTATTAATGT
>NW_012147189.1:1222096-1222648 GCF_000956105.1 Propithecus coquereli | reverse complement strand
GGGAAAGAGTTGCTTGGAAAGCAGAAGAACAGAGTACAGCTTCACGTGGAATGGAATCAGTCTCTCTGGGGGGAAGGAATGCTAGAACACTGTAGAGTGTTCTGACAGATGTATTTTCACAACCCACTAGCAAGAGACATTACAGCACACAAACTCCCAACAGGCACATATGATAGTGTATAGGTGATTGACAAGTGCTTAGAGAGGTGCTAGGTCAAAGAATTTCATAACTCTGGTTTCAGGGTTACTCTTCAAAAGAACAGTAAATTTCTGGGAACCTGTAAACTCAGTTGTCCTGGCTTGAAGATAACATTAGGTGAAGGCATTTTTGGTGATACCCACAGTCCTATTTACAGTTAAACTAGCCAGATTGTTGTCTAAGCTATGTACCACAGCTATGTTTAAGTCTACAGATATTTATGTGTACCTACTATGTGTCAGTTGCTATTTTGGGTACTGGGGATAGAGTGGTGTATTAACACATGGTCTTGGCCTTCATGGAACCTAAAGCCTTGCAGTGGAGAAAGGTTCATTTATGACCCTTAACCTGGA
>NW_012147189.1:1210789-1211456 GCF_000956105.1 Propithecus coquereli | reverse complement strand
GAGAGGGGAATTAAGCGTGCCCAAATGGGGTCAGAAGAGGTCAAACTCTCACTCTTTGCTGACAATATGATATTTATCTAGAAAATTCCAAGGATTCAACCAAGAGACTCCTGGAATTGATAAATGAATTCAGTAAAGTCTCAGGATACAAATTAATGCACACAAATCAGTGGCCTTCATATATGCCAAGAACAGTCAAGCTGAAAATCAAGTCAAAGACACAACAGCTTTCACAATAGCATCAAAGTAAATTAAATATTTAGGAATATATTTAATGAAGGAGGTGAGAAACATATATAGAGAGAACTATAAAACACTGAGAAAAGAAATTACAGAAGATGTAAACAGATGGAAAACCCGACCATGCTCATGAATTGGCAGAATCAATATTGCTAAAATGTCCATACTACCTAAAGTGATCTACAGAGTTAATGTAATCCCTATCAAAATACCATCATCATTCTTTACAGATCTGGAAAAAATAATTCTACACTTCGTATGGAACCAGAGAAGACCCCATATAGCAAAAGCAATCTTAAGCAAAAGAACAAATTGGGAGGCATCATCCTACTAGACTTCAAGCTTTACTACAAGGCTATAGTAACTAAAACAGCATGATACTGCCACAAGAACAGAGATATTAGACCTTTGGAACAGGACTGAGAAC
>NW_012147189.1:1208242-1209379 GCF_000956105.1 Propithecus coquereli | reverse complement strand
TTTTTTTTTTGCTGCACAATTAAAATCTCCCAAGCACCACTGAAGCAAAGTGCTAGGCACAGTTGGCCACACCAAAATGTACATGATCCAGTCTTTGACCTGAATTAGGTTATAAGTCCAGACTTGTGAATTGAGGCATGAGTTTTTTTAAAAAACAATTTCATGGGACTCATTCAATTTTAATATAGTAAGATAAGGTGAAATATGTAAAACAAATGCATTATGGATATTAAAAGTTTATAGAAAAAAATATGTATTGGTCACCTAGGAGACTTTTGGAAATTCATCTCACATCCACCTTTAAGAAAGATGGTAAGTGGTGACAGGAAAAAAAAAATGTAGATTAGAGCAGCTTCAGGTATATAACATGTACTGTACATTTAAAACACTGTCCCTAACAACTTTAAAAAGCCTTTGATTTGTGCATACTTTTTACCAGTTCAATAGATTTATTCAACCTCTATTATATTCTGCCATCCATGGATATTGATCCGAATACATTTTATCACTAAAAACAGGAGATGTATTTAAGTATCCAAAGATTTTGTTTTTAATGCATTTTTATCTATGATTCATTTCCCCAAGACAATTTCTTGACATTCATTTAAAGCTCATGGTTAGAAATATTAGATTCTCACTTAATTGACTCTTTTATTTCATAGTCATAAACTGTTACAGGCTCCGACAAATTCTGGTTTCAGAAATGCCTGAAACCAAAAGTATATTAGAGCAAATATTTCAGGTGATGTGTATTTTCACCAAACTAACTCTCGTTTGAAAGAATTGCCCAGTCAAAATAAATCATTTCATTAATGAACTTACAAATTTGTTCAGCCAAATAAGCAGTAAGTTTACACACTTAAACATCAGTTTAAGTCTTGTGGCCCTTTACAGATGCAAATTTTTCTTCCAAATAGTCATCCGGAGTCTTATGTTTTAAGATATAAACTGGAATTTGGAAGTGATTAGGATCTGAGTAGTGAGTTCTAAGAGTAGTAAAGTGGTATAACTTCCAGGTTCCTGAAATTTTGTATTAACTAACTTTGTATTGTAGTTTTCCCTATAATATAGGTGATTTCCCTGCATCATCTGAGGAATCACTAGCAATTATTGGATATTTAGGCAGAATATGTTAAA
>NW_012147189.1:1167994-1205942 GCF_000956105.1 Propithecus coquereli | reverse complement strand
ATCATATATAGAAGAAAATGTTACCAAATTAAAATCACTTCTTATAAAGATAGAAGGGCTGGTGTAATTCCATAATGTTGATGTGTATAAAGCTACTAGATAAAGGATACTAGACAAATGTTCTCTATAGTCCCAGGATAGGAGTAGGTTAGAAGGGTGTGGGGAAGAAAGAAATGAACAAAAAAAGAATGGAATTTGTTTTCTATTAACACATTTGGTTATATGTGATTTAAAATATTCTTCTCTCAAAAGATCCTCAAACATGAACAGTTTAAGGACCTTGTAGAATGTCCTTCCCCAAATCCTTAATCAGTGGCATACATGATACTATTCCTGTCCTATGGATCATTCCAAAGTATTTCTACTTGAAATCTAGAGCTCTGACTTTACGTCCTTAAAAATCACAATTGACGGTTTTTTTAATTGAGTTTGAACTATGTGCCAGGCATCTAAGAATTTACATTCTAACATCACATCAATGCTACAAGTTAGGTGTTATTAAACTTATTTACCAATAAACTAACTCAGGCATGAGAGTTTACACGCCTCCCCCAAGGTCACTCAAAGGCTGAAGAATTCAAGCTGAAAGCCACTGAACAACATCCCTTTGTAAGCTCATAAATTTTGTTCTACTAGGGGCTGGTACACATGTATTTGCCTCTGGGCTTCACCAGGAAGGCAGAAATTATACAGATTTGCCACATTATGTACACAGTTCTTTAGAATTCAACAATCCAATTGCCTTTGAAATTAGAATCTCTAGAAAATAAGGTTGCACTGATCAGCCAAAGTTTCTGATTCACTGTTAAAATTCTAGCAATAGCTTTATAAAAAGTATAGCCTTTATTTAGGGTAAGTAGGAAATGAAATACAGTATTTATGCTGATAAAGTTACTTGAATGCTAAGGCATTGAACACAGAGAATTTCAATTACCGTGACCCAATAGAAGCTAACAGTGCGATCATTAAGAAAGGGTTTATGTACCTGGAAGTAGTAAAATATTGTTTTCTGAGACTGAGGTCTCTAAGGTAAATTCCAATTTAGTCATACAAAATAAATGAGGTAAATAAGATAGAAACAAGTAAAGGTGTTTTCAATTCTTCCAAAAATATTAGAGGACTTGACTTATCTAAGAAGGTACATTTGAAATTAATGGTGCATATGGATGAAACTTTTAAATGTCAGTCTTGCCAGAAACGTGAGTGGAATGAGATAATGGAAGTTTATTCATCTTTAGGAATGTGCTAGCACAAAGTGGTCTTGCTCTTCTAAATAATTGTTTATTTTTGTGGAAAATATATTAAGTCAATAGTTTTCGTTCTCCTTAGAGAAAACTTTTATGTGGATAAGTGGGGTGAGGGCCTAAGGAAAGTGTTGGAAAACTGAATAAATTCCAGCAAATATTCAATATATTACATCGTTCTTAGTTAATAATAGCTACAGAAATGTGCTCAAATTTGTGCTCAAAGCTTCAGAAATGTTTCAACGCATTTAACAGAATCTCACCACACATTTTCTTTCCATTTCATTAATAAATTCTCATGTTCCTTTCTTTTTCAGATATAGTTTATTTTTATTATATTTTATCCCTCCCCCACTGATTTTTTTTTTTTTCAATTCACTGAAATGTGAATGTCTCATCTCAGAGTCAAGAACAAAAGCCTTCCACAGTATAGCACTTGGGTTGCACATAACAACTTTGGGTAAATCATCTCGTGGACTTGAAGCCTAAGCTAAATTCTCATGTCAGTTAAGGCTGCCACACCTCTCTTGCAAGAGACTCCATCTGCTGCCAAAGCCAGATTTGCAGGGGCATGTGGAATTCCCCAGAGTTATTGAATAATTTGTTTCCATTTTTTTCTAATTATGTCATTTTATGAAACTGGTACCAGTCCCATGTTGTCTAATTGGAGATATAATCACAGGCACTGACGAGGAAGTGTTCCTAGTAGTCCTCTGCCCTCCTTTATGTCTGTGTTTACATTTAAATTTGTGAATTTTTATATGTCATAGAAATCAGGTTTCAATGTATATTTTGAAAATTATTAGTAAAATTCAGGATATTTATTTTACATGGCAACAACTGTGTATGCTAGCTATCTATAACAGAACTTTACCAGTGCTATTACATACATACAAACACACATTTACGTTAACAATTATGAAAATATTTACCTTTTTCCTATAGCTCTTACCTTACCTATGCATCTGGCAAATACTCACACTGCATGTAGGTGAACCATACCCTACACTTCGGGTTTTTCCATGCCCTGACACTCTTCCCAACATTCACTATAATACGCCATTACCGCTACCACAATTACACATGTATGCACACTCACCACTATACCCAGGCCTTTCTACTGGAGATCGTGCCCCTTTGCTCTGAAATGACATATTTCTAACAACACAAATATTCACTTCCTTACAGTATTTCTTAGGTCAAAAACCCAGTAAAATGAAATAATCCTTGCTAAAGTGCTAAAGATTTAAGGGAATATTGACATTTTAAAAGCAGCTTTGGTATGGTTGCATCATGTTTTAAGGAATGCATCTTTACTAGTATAATTTTAAGCTAAGATACACATTATAAAGCAGATTATTTGGGAGTAGAGAGATCCGTACATCCTATAATATCATTCAAGGTCACGTATTAAAATATTTTTTCTATAGACTGGCGATATATTCTTTTTTGTTGCATGGCCTAGGGAAAATTCAGTAAAATGTGAAAATTCACTGCACCCCACGGTATTCAAGAATATTGGGATCTGTATTCAGTTTTGCCACTAATTAGCTTGACATTTCTAGCATATCATCTACACTGTTTCAATCTCAATTTCTCCTATATATAAATTGTTTGACATTAAATATATGATTCTATAATATATGCTCTTAGAACTGAGTTCATCTGATATTTGTATTGTGAAACAAAGATGTGGAAGAAAAAAATATACATGAGGAGGTAAGCAATTTCTATGGAAGAAATGAGAATTAAGCTACTTTCACAAATGGAAGACATATCAAAATGTATATACCATCACAGAATCCATGAATTTCAAATGAATGCTTTTGTAATTTGTCAATTGAGTTCTAAAGAAGAGAAGCTAAAATGGGTCATGAATGTATTAATAGAACTTTAAGGATGAAATCTGATTATAATCCAATCTTCACTGTTTCTAAATCTAATTTGATGTTGTCCACAAGTCAATCTATTTGTTAAACAAATGGGCCTTAAAGTAACCTGCAAATTAATCAAACAGCTCTGCAGTTCACAAAAAGAAGTATCTTCAAGACTTTTAGTTATGATTACATTCAGACCATAGGCTTTATATATTTTGTTACATTGCTTTACAATATGTTAGCATCTCTATGCTGCATTCCCAGTTATGGTTTTGAAGCAAACAAATGCTTAAATTGAAACCTGAGAGAATCCACACTGTGAGCATACCAAGCATCTTCCAACCTCCAATGCCTAAAAGCAATCTGGAAACCTTTGAAACAAAGGAAGAGGCGCTGGAATCCAAAAAAAAAAAATAAGTTTTCAGATTACTGTTTCAAAAATGAGAACTTTTCAGATGAGAAATGACTTAATTAAGATGTCATGTTATAAAAACAGTAGAAAGATTTTAATTTATTTCTATGGGAAAGACTAAGTGTAGGAAAATTAGGTGAGAGATAATTTTGTTTATTTGCTACCTGCAGATTGTTTCCACACCTGAGGAATTTTTGATGAGAAAATAGTTTAAAGAAGAGTTAGGAAAAGGTTCTAATCTTTTTCAGTGCAAGGGTAAGATGCAGTGAGAGACTGTAGTCAAATTGGGTGAGAAAATTGAAGTTTTCAGTGCTATCAATATGACAACTTCTAGCAGAGAATTCAGTTGCAAAGATGGATTTCTGACTTGAATGAAGGAAGACCTTGAGATAAGAAGTTGACAATACCTCTTTTCCCAATTCTATTTTCAAGGTCCATCTTAGGCCAACTTACAAATTGCCTTTGGATGTCTTCCATCTATCCCTTCGAGGCTATGGGATTCTTTGTCTTTCATAGTCTTGCTGTGTGTGACTAATTACTGTAAATACTAGAACAGTGTTAGTCTACCTAAGTTTACTATCATTCTATTAGAAGATCTTGAAGACCTCTGGCAAAGTTGAAAGAGATCGATCTTTATAATAGCTTCTGTTTATTGTGTGCTTGGTTCTAGGTACTATATGAGGTATCTTACATAATCATTAAAATTCTCATCAAAATCTAAAAGTTTTTAATTTCCATTTTAAAGATAATTGATATAGGAAAGATTAATTTTCTTTTCCCTGAGACGCAACTAGAAAATGTTAAAGTTAGAATAAAAACCAATGTCTGTTTAACTCCAAAACCCTGTCTCTTTTTACTGTGTTTTACTTCCTTTTGTGCTGTACTCCACTGCTTTCCTCTTCTGTCCACAAGTAGAGCCAGCTTTCTCTGACTCAAGAGTGATTGTTCACCACTCATATCCACTGCCTGAAGCTAGAGAAGATGATAAAAGCACAAAGAGGCAGATAAATACAGAGTGTTAATCTATCAAGGACAACAATCCTTTCTATCTCTTGTGGTTTCAATTCTAAATACTCCAAGCCTCAAGACTTCTAACCTGGCCCCACTCTATTCATACAACCTCTTTGGACTCTTGACTTGGCCCAGTTTCTTTGTGTCCTTCCATGACTCAAGCCATGTTTATTTCAATAGTCAAAACTCACTCTACTTCCCTTATTTAAAATTCTCTTCCTCTGTTCCCACTTTCTAGCTTATTCAAATTCTACTCAACTTTTGGGGGCAACTCTAACCCCCAATCCTTCCTGAAGCCTTTCCAATTTTTCCAGATTATTATTATTTTGACCTGTCTGTTTTTGTGTGTGTGTGTGCGCTTCTGAAAAAGTCCTTTTCAGAAGAACTTTTCAGAATAGCTATACTATTTTTATTTTCAAAATTTTCCTGTGCCTTATCTTCCCAATGGAATAGCAAGTAAGAAGTGAATAAAATGCTAGATCATTTGTTCTCCGTAAGTATCTATTGTGCAAATGGTTAAGAGTGAGCTCTTAATATATCTAAGATGCTGTGGAGCAAAATATGACAGAAAAAAATCACTCTCCACCCAACTCCATCTTGTACCTTTAATGTGCCAGGGTCAAGGCGGCCTTTTTCTGTAAGTCTTTCCCAGCTAACTGACAGGAACTTGTATTTGCATAGGGCGAGCTCTTTAGAAAATTCTGGAATTATTCTCAAGAGAAATCCTCTGAACTTATATACTATCCCAGCCATTCCTAAAAATTACTGCACAATATCTTGATGGTTATATCTAAGACACATATTATAATTTCTTAGGTTTAGGAACCTCAAGTAAAGAAAGAAACAAGAATGCTTTTTAAAAAATATAATATACACTGTGAAGATAAGCCTTGCTTTTTACTGTGCTCTTGAATACACTTGGTGAATATATCACTTCAGAAGAGAGTCTGAAGAGCAACAAAGTAAATGTCATCCTGGAATTCTGCAGAACTAGCAGAGAGTCTGCAGCTAAATATCCTCCTCTAGAAGACGGCCTAATTGAAGAAACAGCAATGAGTTACTACTTCAGGTCTGGCCTAGATTCATGTAATGAGCACAAATGCATGGGCAAATATTACTGACCTGTTGGCAAGACTCTCTTGACATTTTAAATTCACTTCAGTTAAGCATTATCTGACTACTGGAAACTTCAAGCCTAGTACTTTCCTTCTCTCTTTTTTTTCAAGCCAGCCACTGTTTCTTGCACCCGTTCTCCCCTGCACTATGCGCAAGATGCCCAAGCCTGCACCATGTGGGGAATCTGGAGTGGAGGAGAAATGACTCAAATTCCTTTCTCCTCTTTCTTTTCCTTCCAACATTATTCACTTTACCCAGAAAGGTGGCAGAATAGAGGGCATAGATCACCGTGTGTTTTCCAAGCTGAGTTCTTTCTTACCCCTTTGACCAGAGAAATCCTGCAGTCCCTGTAGGTCCTTGTGGCTTCTACCACGCAAAGGCTTAAAGCATGTTGCAGAATGCCTGGCTCTCGCAGCGAGTCAGTAGGTCCTTAATGAGCAGTAGATACACTTATTTCATTACTTAAAAGAAAACATCTTTTATTTAAATGTAACTTTTAGTAGGAGATTCTGAAATGACTTTTAAAACTATCTCATATATGTCTGTAAGCTCTGGTTTCTTGGGGCTGCAATATTTGTTCATGTTTGTATAGTAGACATGATTTAATAAACCTGTGAAAAAATACTAAAGCAACAATAACACTTTCACAGTTGGGGATCTAGTTAACATTCTCATAGTTCCTCAATACATGTCATGGAGAGTTCAGCAAAGACGTCTTTGGCAATAGTTATCCTTGCCCAGAGACACGGAGGGAGAACAAGACAACACTTAGAATGTAATGCTAGTTTCCCTGCTTTGTACTTTATTAACTGTGGTTATTTCCCCCTTTTCTTCCCTACAAAAATCTAATATTTTCTATCCTAAAGGAAAGAAAAAAAATCTGGCTACTTAATTTTAAAGAGGAATTGGATTCAGTGGAAATGTTTAGATGAATGTGAACAAATTCCTATCTCTTCTTTCTCTTCCTTAGGGGTGGCTTTTACCTTTTTAATTCCTAAATAGCAAACAGTAAGATTGAAGTAGCTCTCATATGTCAAGTTTTGTTATGATTTGTTCATCAAATTAACAGACTCCAGTGTCCTGCAGCAATTTGTAACCAGGATAGCCTTGGCTGTGCATGACCAAGGGCCAGTAGGGCCTGTTTGGGACTGTTGCAATTAGTACTACTTTTTTCTCCTTGTATCAGAGGTGTTTCACCCCCTCTTCTGTTCCACAAAAAGAAGGAAAGTGCCATGATTTCCTTAACGAATTGTTACTCTACCAAAGGCCTACAGTAAATTCTGGATTAAAATGATGATGGTAATTTTATAACTTTTATCCTGCTTGCAATATTATCAGGTGCTTAAATCACTGACTTTGTTTCCACCCATAATAATGACACAATCTCATTTCAACCCCAGTCTGATTCAGGCTCCACACTTTCGAAATTGCAAAGAACATTTTAGTGAGTGACTAGCATGGGAAGAAGAGAATTATAGTGTCTCATTTGAATCCTAAAGGAGTCTGAAGAATGGATGTATAAATCAGCTCTCAAATTTATAAGTTTTATTTCAAGAATCATGTTTAATTCTCTCCACTACCCTTATCTGCTTCATTCAAAAGAGAATCAAAGGAGGAACGAATGGAGTGTGTAGCTACCACCTTTAGTAATCCACCTTGCTCTTCCAGATCTTTTCCCAGTAGGTTTCTAATAACCATCGTCTCTAAATTGGTAGTGAAACACCTGAGAAAATATTTACTCATATGCTGAACATTAAAGACAGTGCTTTATGCTGCATGATAACACTGGCTGGTCTAAAATTTGAGTATCTTGTAGAACACTTAGGATGTTAGTGTTCTGACCAAAAAGTTGTTTACATTAATGACATTGCATCATTATGAAATATTTTTCTAAGACTATTTTAAAATGAAAATCATGCATTTAGTTCTAGAGTTTGCAATAATATAAATATCACTTTTATCAGTCAGGAGCCATTACTAATAACACAATCTATTTACTGAGTGGATTAAAACCTTTGCATTTCCTGTTGCTAGGAGATGTGCCATACATTCCCTCAGTGTTTAAAGAGGAGAGTAACTTGTATCCTTCACTCTTATTTTCAAGATATAGGTCACAAGAAGATTAGATTAAATTTGAAGCCATAAGTTTTGTCAAACTTTATTTCCAAATACCCACCAAGCAGAACACCTGAGATTAAATTCTAAGTGTCATTTATGAAGAAGGAGTAAATTTTTTCTCTTCTCTGGCATAATTAAGGTACATGAATCATTTTTAATAGTACTTTTCCAAAGCTCTAAATGAACATGTCCACTCTTTGGATCTTCCCTTTAGTTAAAAATATGACTGTTATTAAAAACAGATTCTAATCCTTATTCCTTTATTACTTATATGTCCACACAAAGCAATTGATAGATGGGTCCATATACTGTCTTCATAAAATCCTCCCTGAGAACATTTTTATTGAATTCCCAAATGTTATAACACTGGAAAAGATAATTTACGTTAAAATGTATTAATATAACAGAATTTTCTGTATTATAAAACTAAAAAATATGTTTATTTTGATCCAATTTATTCCAAATTAATATAAATGAGTGAAATTGTTAAGTAAAAATAATTAGAAGTGGAAGAGATTAAATGAATCTTTAAAAATCTGTATTTGTAATTACATGCCATGTGCTACTTTTAGTCTTTTATTTTTTAGGTTTTCATTCATTTATGCCCTTTTGAGTTAGTCTTAAATTTTTTCCATAATATTCTAAATTTAATTGGAAATAATTAGCTAACACTTTGTATTACAGAGCGCCATGTTAAAATTGGACCACATGCATTTTAGTGGGACCTCATTGTATAACTTTATGATAATGCATAATATTCAATACAAGGCAGTGCTAAATTGAATCACGCCCAAGAGGGGGCTCAGTTATTAAAATATATTAAAGACATCATTATAAGCTTATTTCCCCTTGAAAGTATTCCCACATCACAGAACTTTCGTAACATAGCTACATAGCAAGATGCTCTTTTTTACAGAACATCCTTCAGAGCTTTGTGACCAAGAATATCTGGTTTAATATTTAAACATTGATTTAAAGTAAATTTGATTTTTCTTCCAGTGGGAGATGAGAGAACAGCCACCTAGGATGGACAGACATTGCATTGCTCAGTGTGCTTGTGTGGGGCGAGGAAGCCTTGGAAGGTGTTTTAATGAGGTCAAGGTATAAGGGAAATATGGGTTGGTGACCTCTAATAAAATGACTAATGTTCTATTTTTATAGAAATTGGAAAACTTTGTGTTTATGTATTGACCCTTCAGAGAAAAAGCTAATAAGTGCTTATTTCCCTCAGGGTTACTTTTCAATAACCAGAAGTATCTTTCTTACTTTTGACATCTAAATTGGTATGCCTTTTTATTGATATTAAATTATTTTAACCCCAGTACCAACATTAACTATGGATGTCTACATGTCAATTCATGGTATAATTTTAAGGATACAGGGACTTGTCCTTATCTTACCCATATCTTTCCATTTTAAAATCAAGATGAGACTTTGGCAGAAGATACGATTCTTTAATGCTGTGATTAGAAATAGGATATGTAAAGCAGACACCTCTGGGAAAGAAAACACATTGACCTAAAGTCATACTGTGGTGAAAGTCAATGAAAGGACATCCCTTCCAGAAGGTAGCCTTTAAAACAGGGATAGTGTGAAGGCAATGAGTGCTTGAGGTAGAGCACTGATCACATAAACAGAAGAGAGGAGACATAGAAAAGGGACATTGAGTATAACATTTAAGTGGCACAAGCTGGTTTAAAACAGCATATAACAAATGTTATGTATACCCAGTGCCTTTAGTTTTCCCAAATCCAGCCTAACTCTATGTCCCAGAGCTGCATATAAGGAATAAATAATATCTTCAATTAATTAATGTTTCTAGAAAAACCCTTTTAAATAGGCACTATTGGGAACATAGAAATAAAAGCACATTCTCTGATCTTGAGAATTTTAAAATTTTGTTGGGAGAGATCCGAATGACTCACGAGTCAAAAAAGTAACAATAGAAGATAATAGTAGGTCACTCTGCACTAGGCAGAGAGTAGAGTTATTAGCTTTCTGCCTCCATTAAGTCTCACTTAACTGCCTCTGACTCAGTGATCAAATACAGTGGCTTATAAATGCTAGTCATATAAAATGTGAGAGGAAATAGCAAGCATGGACATTTTCAAAGCAGATTCTCAGATGCCCACTTTTCCAAATGAACCACTGTGGTTGAAATATGAATAGAAGCATACCTTGGAGATATTGCAGGTTTGGTTCCAGACTGCTACGATAAAGTGACTATCACAATAAAGGAAGTCATGCAGATTCTTTTGGTTTCCCAGTGCATATGAAAGTTATGTTTACATTATACTGTAATCTGTTAACTGTGCAATAGCATTATATTTAAAAAATGCAATGTACATACCTTAACTATAAATGCTTTATTGCTTAAAAAATACTAACACTCATCTGAGACTTCAGTGAGTCATTATCTTTTTGCTAAAGGGTCTTGTGTCAGTGTTGATGGCTACTGACTCATCAGGGTGGTCGTTGCTGAAGGTTGGGGTGGCTGTGGCAATTTCTTAAGATAAGACAATAATGGAGTTTGCTGCATCAATTAATTCTTCCTTTCATGAAATACTTCTCTGTAGGGTGTGATGCTGTTTGATAGCATTTTACCAACAGTAGAACTTCTTTCAAAACTGAAGTCAGTCTTCCCAATCCTGCTATCAATTAACGATATGATTTTCTAAATCCTCGGTTGTCATTCCAACAATGTTCACAGCATCTTCACCAATAGATTCCATCTCATGACATCACTTTCTTTGCTCATCCATAAAAAGCAACTTCTCATCCATTTAAATTTTATTATGAGATTGTAGCAGTTCAGTCACATCTTCAGGCTCCACTTCTAATTCTAGTTCTCTTGGTATTTCTACTACATCTGCAATGACTTTCTCTACTGAAGTCTGGAATCCCTCAAAGTCATCCATGGGGGTTGGAATCAACTTCTTCCAAACTCCGATTAATGTTGATGTTTTGTCCCCCTCCCATGAACCATGGCTGTTCTTAATGGCATCTAGAATAGTAAATGCTTTCCAGAGGTTTTTAATTGACTTTGCCCAGATCCATCAGAGGAATCATTATCTATGGCAGCTATAGTCTTACAAAATGTATTTCTTAAATAATAAGACCTGAACGTTGAAATTACTCCTTGACTTATGGGCTGTAGAATGGATGTTGTGTTAGCGGGCATGAAAACAACATTAATCTCTTTATACATCTCCATCAAAGCTCTTGAATGACCAGGTACATTGTCAATGAGCAGTAATATTTGGAAAGGGATTTTTTTTTTCCCTGAGAGGTAGGTCTCAAAAGTGGGCTTAAAGCATTTAGTAAACCAGTATAAACAGATGTGGTGTCCTCCAAGCTTTGTTGTTGCATTTATAGAGCATGAGCAGAGTAAATTTAGCATAATTCTTAAGGGCCCTAAGATTTTCAGAATGGTAAATAAGCATTGGCTTCAACTTAAAGTTACCAGCTGCATTAACTCCTAATAAGGGACAGAGCCTGTCCTTTGAAGCAAGGCATTGACTTCTAAGCTATTATATGAAGGTCCAATATGGAATATTTTTCCGATAGAAGGTCATTTTGTCTACATTAAAAATCTGTTGTTTAGTGTAGCCACTTTCATTAATTATTTTAGCTAGATATTCTAGATAATGTGCTGCAGCATCTATTATATCAGCATTTGTTGCTTCACCTGGCACTTTTGTGTTATGGAGATGGCTTCTTTCCTTAAACCTCATGACCCAATCTCTGTTAGCTTCAAACTTTTCTTCTGCAGCTTCCTTATCTCTCTCATCCTTCATAGAATTGAAGAGAGTTATGGCCTTGCTCTAGATTAGTCATCGGCTTAAGGGGGTGTTGTGGCTGGTTTGATCTTCTACTCATATCGGCAATAAAAACTTTCTCCATATGAGCAATGAGGCTGTTTTGCTGTTTTATCATTCATGTGTTCACTGGAGTAGTACATCTGATTTCCTTCAAGAACTTTTCCATTGCATACACAACTTGGCATAAGAGGGTTAGTTTTGGCCTATCTTGGTTTTTGACATGCTTTCCTTACTAAGTTTAATCGTTTTTAGCTTTTGATTTAAAGTGAGAGACTTGAAACTCTTCCTTTCACTTGAACTCTTAGATTCTATTTTAAGGCTATAAATTGGCCTAATTTTCAATATTGTTGTGTCTCAAGGAATAAGGAGGCTTGAGGAGAGGGACAGAGACAGGGAACTGCTGGTTGATGGAACAGTCAGAACACATGCAGCATATATTAAGTTTACTGTCTTATATAGGTGTGGTTCATGGTACCACAAAACAATTAAAATAGTAACATCAAAGATAACTGATCTCAGATCCATAACAGATATAACAATAAAAACATTTGAAACATTGAGAGAACTACTAACAAGTGACACAGAGACACAAAGTGAGCATATGCTATTGGAAAGATGGCATCAATAGACTTGCTCGATGCAGGGCTGCCACAAACTTTTAAAAAACCAGTATAAGTAAAGTGCAGTATAGTGAAGTACAATGAAAATGAGGTATGAAAATAAATTATGAGCCAAAAAACTCATGACTTTTAATCATTTTGGATATCAATGTTGGCTATATAAGACAGTTATTAAAACATTTGATCATTTAAGCAGTACTAATTTCATGACTTGCAAAAACATATTCATTATGATCATTAAAGATTTTCAGGTAAATGTGTATCAATGGAGATGAAATATTGAAACCTGTATTACTTTACACAACATGTTATAAAAAGTCTTCCTCCTTACTGTTTTCAAAATATATTTCAGGTTGAAAAAAAGTGTTTTTCTTTTTTCTAAAAGTAACAATACAGCTGTAACTTAACTTGATCCTTATTGGTTAAAAATGGCTCAAACTTGCCTTATGTAACAAATTTTTGGTGGGATTATTTCTCATTTCTTAAACTTTCACTGTAACATTTAACACCACCGTGCTACTTGAAAATTGCTGCCCTCCTGGCTTCCAGGTTAGCCAATAATTATAATAGTCATAACCACTATTTATTAAGCACTTTTTATGGATAGACAATGTACTAACTGTACATCTATTAACATGTTTTTCACAACAGTATTTGTGGTAGATATTATGCCATTTAATACATGAAGACATCATAACTCAGTTTAAGAGCTAATATTATTCAAATACTGTTTAATGTTAGTCTTTCTGATTCCTGAGGTCAAGTTCTTGATTACTTCTTTTTATAATCTCTCTTAATAGCATTTTGGATTTTTGACTTTTTTTTCTGAAGCTACTGTTCTGTCTTGTTTATGACATTTCTACCTACTTTATTATGTCCCTCATAATTTACTAATTTGCTTTTTTTTTCCTCTACTTGTCTGTCTTAAGCAGCACACTACCTCAGTTCCATATTTCCAGTTGCCTCTTTAACATCTTTAATGGCTTTTTTGTCATATGAAACACAACGAGGATAAACTAAACTGCACTAAATAGAGCTAGATCCAGAGTCAGGGACTATAGATTCTTCTTCCAGATTTGTTATTAACTATCTAAACTTGAAAATGCCATGTAAAATGTCTGGGTTTAAGTCTCGTTTTCTATAAAGAAACCATATTTAACTCAACAATCTTTAAGGTTATTTCAAATTTTAAAACTTCATGTTTTTTTGTATCAAATATAATGCCTTTCAAAACACTCTTCTTTCCAACTATTCCATTTCTCCTATGATAATTCCACTCACTTCTGTAGCATCCAGGACCTTTATCCATCCCCATATCCTGTAAATTCCTACACAGAGTCATAAAGCTTAACATTTCTTTGTTCACATGTGTTTATTTTACCTTACAGTGTAAAAGTCCATTTCTCAGTCGTATAATCTAATTGGTGGATTTAGCAAACAAAATTAACTATGAGTAATTATGAGCCACATTCTGTGACACTATGATGTACTTAGAAATACTGGTTTTCTAGGAGTGTGAATATAACAAAAAAGATCAAAATTTAACAAAACCACTATGTTAGGAGAAACAGCCTATGTATGTGTCTGTATATTAGCATAGCCGAAGATTAATTTTTGAGGTCCAAAGATGGAGCAAGATGGAGTTCCCTTTTTCATATTTTCTTTAACTATAGAGGCCTTTGCACACTGACAACAGGAAAAGTTAAAAAACTGAATAGTAATATGGGTCTTTCAGAGACTTAATGAGAAGAAACAGGGGGCTCCCTGGTCAAGAGTAGACCTGGGAGTTACAGATAGATTCTACAACTCCAGGTAGAGTTTCAAACTTGTTGAGGTGAAACATTTCCAAATAACCTACGGGTAACTAGACCTCCTATTTATGCGGTCCAGCCGGGTATAATCCTAATTCTTTTGGTGAATGGTCTGGCCTTCAGGGGAAGGCAGCATTTTATACTCTTAAATTTCAAGTGTAGCATTTACACCAAAATTAAAATTGCTATATTATAATCAAGTTGCACCAGTACGCTTTGTATGTAAGAATTGCAGACTGCCGATTCTTTAGGGCTAGTCGGGAGATCAAAGAAAGAAATTCTCATTATAAAGCGACATTTACTTAGGGAGTTTTGGGCACCAGGAAGGGAATTATCTTCCAAAGACTGTGTGATTTTTCCACAGTAGATTTGGGAATGTTTACCCTGATAATTTCAGCCTTATCAACAGATTTGAGACACTTGCATGACTGGAATCATTATACAGAAAGTGTTTGACAAGACTGAAAAAATGAAAAATAAAGAAAAGGAAAGGAAAAAAAAAACTACACCTAAATCCTTCAAATGATCATTTCATTGGTGATACACACAAATACTGAAAGCCATTTGAACCTACCGTTGGGCTTGAATCAGAAAGAGATTTGGTAAAGAAACAAACAAAAAATTAAAAACCATGCATCCAAAAGAGTTAATTGAAGCTAAGAATGACTAAAACTCTTTTTCGCTTAAGCAATTATTATGTATTCTCCTCTACTAGTAGTAAGAAAAAAAAAAAAGACAAACAATACATTTATTGGCTTACAAAACTGAAATTACTTGGTTTAAAGAATTACAAATTCCTGACCACATTCAGCTATCATTTCATGGAAGGAAAATCAGGAACTGAAGTGCTAGGGGTGTCACATCGTAATCAGCAACAAACTTTCTTGGCATTAGTGAATTACTGCTACAGAGAATTAATTTCATGCTTGTCTACTCTGGTAAACTGTGAATGGTTATAGAGAGTTGGAAAACAGGAGTTAGAATAGGATCAGAAAGCTCCTTTAAAAAACAGAAAAAAAATTGAAATAATTGAAAGCATTTAATACAATTAAGATTTTTCATCTTTTTTTTTTTTTTTGAGACAGAGTCTTGCTTTGTTGCCCGGGCTAGAGTGGTTGCCGTGGTGTCAGCCTAGCTCACAGCAACCTCAAACTCCCGGGCTCAAGCAATCCTTCTGCCTCAGTCTCCCAAGTAGCTGGGACTACAGGCATGTGCCACCATGCCCGGCTAATTTTTTTATATATACACATTTTTAGTTGTCCAGCTAATTTCTTTCTATTTTTTTTAGTAGAGATGGGGTCTCGCTCTTGCTCAGGCTGGTCTCGAAGTCCTGAGCTCAAACGATCTGCCCGCCTCGGCCTCCCAGAGAGCTAGGATTACAGGTGTGAGCCACCGTGCCCGGCCAAGATTTTTCATCTTAACAGTGCTTATAAACATTATTATATCTGGGGTCTTATCTTTAGGAGAAGTTAAAGTCTGTTGCACATGCATAATGCATCTTAAAAACGATTGAAAAATGACTGGAAGAGATGCCTTGATTTAAGATAATATGAAAGGTTTAGGAATATATTAAAGCTGATTCATTCTGATCATGTTAATTCCCCAACCTAAGCTTTTAAAATTTATTTTACAGCTAAACTGTTTGAAATTGGGAAACATGGAAAAGTGTGGCAAGACATAAACTCACAACAAATTCTAGAATTCATTTTACAAATAATATTTTTTTTTTTACATATGATTCTACTTGTTTATCAGTGATGACCTTCCCTTTTTATTTAGATTCATTGGTTTAGTGTGTAATGTAGCAGTGACAGCCCAGGAAGGTTTTATACTCTAATAAACTGCTTACAGAGGTGCAAGCACTTATCGGAAGTCACTTTAACTTAGTGTCTGCATGCCCGCAGGGATATTGCCATTTGTTTTGATGTACCGCATGGGGGAAAAAAACCTAGCAGAATGGCATCTACATGTGCATGGAAATTTTCAGCAGTTATTACCTTACCTTTGCCATTGACTCATCTATAAATTACTTTAAAATATATCCTCTGTTGTCCACTAAAATGACCTTATTCCCAACTCCTGAAAGGACTTCCTGACACAAAATTGTCATCTTTATTTTTCATTATTTTTGTGGAGGTGCTTGAGCCATATATAGCTGAAGGGAAGACACCAGTGGGTTGTGTATGTGTGTGCGTGCATGTGCACTTAGCACTCTTGACCTCACGTCTATTCTATTTTGCACCTATTTTGATTACTTAAAGAAAAAAATGGAATCTGGGCATATTCTTATAGTTGAATCAAATACGGAGACCAGTTCAGATATGCCAAGAATGTATGTTTATTTGAGACAATGGGCACACTTCTGGTCATTGCATACTGTAAATATATATATATATCTATAGATATAGATATATATATTAGATACGGAAAAGTCATCATAAGCTATTTTGTCTGTATCTCTAGAACAGATGAAGAAATTTGGAAGGGAGTGGGGATTGCAGAGCTGCCAGCCTGGTTCAAGGCCATAGGTTTGCCAAATATTCAATTTTGAACTCATCTGCCTGGTGTTTAAAATTTGTGTTTCAGAAACATAATACAGTCTTAGAGCAGTTTTCTAAAAAGTGAAAAAAAAAAAAAAAGACAGAGAAAGCCACAGAGTAAGATGTAATTTTTTTATCAATATAGTTTCTATACAGGTTGAGAATTCCTCATCTGAAAATCTGAAATCCAAAATGTTCTAAAATCCAAAATCTTTTGTGCATTGAAATGACACCAAAAGTGAAAATTCTACACCTGACCTCATGTAATGGGTCACAGTCAAAATGCAGGTGCACAGTGCACAATTTATTCAGCGTCCCTAAGGGAAAAAAGACCTTCCCAGCCCTTTCAGCTGCAATATATCTTTCCTGAGCATACCCAGAGTCTTCCATGCAAGCACACTCACAAAGGGTAATCAAATGGCACATGGGCAGGCCTGGTGCACCAACAGCAGGTTCCCAATACCCCACATGGGGCCAAGACCTACATGCATTACTCACCATGTGTGTTTGCTTATTGTCTTCTTGTGGTATAAAAACATTGTTGAAAATGTCAAAAAGGCCTGAGGATACTCCTATGGGTAACAAAGATATAAAAAGGAGGAAGCCTTATGTTTATCTACAGCACAGAAAGTCAAGGTGTTGGAGAAACTGGACAGCAGTATAGGTGTGAAATGTCTTATAGAAGAGTGTGGCATTGGAATGACCATGATATATGACCTGAAGAAACGGAAGAATAAACTGATGAAGTTCTATGCTGAAAAAGTGATCAACAGAGTTAAAAAAAAACAACAACAACAACAACAACAACAGAAAAACACTGCAAGCAGCTAAAAATGAAGATCTCAACCAAGTATTGAGAGAGTGGATCCATCAGCATCAGAGTGAACATGTCATCATGCTATGCCGATCATGAAACAAGCAAAGATCTATCTCAATAAAATGAAAATTGAAGGGAACTGTGAATAGTCAACAGGCTGGCTGCAGAAATTTGAGAAAAGACAAGGCCTTACACTTTTAAAAAATGGTGGTAATAAAGCACTGGTTGTGAAGCAGTAGAGAAATTCATTGACAAATTTGCCAAGGTCATCACTGATGAAAATCTGATGTTATAATTGGTCTATAATGCTGACCAATTGGTCTATAATGCTGACAATGTTTTGGTATTATTGCCCCAGAAAGACACTGACTACAACTGATGAGACAGCCCCTGCAGGAATCATGAATGCCAAAGACAGAATAACTGTGCTGGTATGTGCTAACGCAGCAGGCACACATCAGTGTAAACTTGCTGTGATAGGCAAAAGCTTTGAACCTCTTTTTAAGGAAAGCATTTCTTACTCGTCTATTATTATGCTAATAAAAATATATGGATCACCAATGACATCTTTCTTTTCTGATTGGTTTCACAAGAATTTTGTACAGCAGCTTATGTTCATTACAGGGAAGCTAGACTGGATGATGACAGCAAGATTTTGTTATTTTTTGACAACTGTTCTTCTCATCCTGCAGCTGAATTCTCACCAAACATAATGTTTATGCCATGAACTTTCCCCTAAATTGTGACTTCATTAATTCAGCATATGACTAGGTTATCCTTAGATCGATGAAGAGTAAATGCAAATTTTTTTTTTTTTTTGAGACAGAGTCTCACTGTGTTGCCTGGGCTAGAGTGCCATGGCATCATCATAACTCACTGCAACCTCAAACTCCTGCATTCAATCAGTTCTCCTGCGTCAGTCTCCCAAGTAGCTGGGACTATAGGTGCAAGCCACCATGCCTGGCCAGTTTTTCTATTTTTTTGTCTGTCACTTGCTCGGGCTGTTTTCAAACTCCTGACCTCAAGCAATCCTCCTGCCTAGGCCTCCCAGAGTGTTAAGATTACAGGCATGAACCACTGTGATAGCATAAACAACATGCTAGAAGCAGTGGACAGAGATGTGGGTATGGAAAGTTTTCAAAAAGATTTTAGCATATAGGACGTCATATATGCTGTTGCCAAAGCCTATAACACACTGACTAAAGACACAGTTGTGCATGCCTGGTATAACCACTGGCCTGAAATTATGTTCGGTGATGATGAGGAACAAGGTAGTGGCTTTGAAGTATTCTGTATGTCAAGTGAGAAAAAAATGATGCCCGACTGTAGAGACTGTCCCTGGGCAAAAATTGGCTTAAGCCCAGAGTCAGCAAAACTGGATGTGCTCTTCTTAGGGCCAGAGGACAATAGGTCCGGACACGGCCTGTTGGACAAACAGAACTATTCCTCATGACGGACAGCTTTATGACAGCTAACCAAGCGCCTGGGGTCTTGCAAACAAGTCAAGGCGACTCATTGTCCTGCATACGGTAATGAGATAAAGAAGTTAAGATGCAAACATCTGCTTCCATTGAGCAATCATCTGGAAGGAATGAAAATGTGTTTTCCTCAAGGTGCTCAAGGTAGTCACGTACCAGGAAGTAGCTGCTGGACATAGAAAAAGTATATAAATAAAACGACTGGTGGAATCGGCCACTGCAGTCTTGTATGTCTTGTGTGTGTCTGTGTGTTTCTTTCTGTGTCCATCCCCCATTCCGCAATCGGGCCGCAACACCCGACATCCTCACATATGCAAAAAATATATCTTCCGAGTTCATTAGTAAGGTAGAAGTAGTGAATGTTGAAAAAGTTTTTAACATCAGTAACAATGCTCATCAGCCCATACCGAAATAACTGGATTAAGAATAAAAGGATTCTGAATCAGGTGATTGAGATAATAGCGATGATGATGACATTGGTAACACTGCAGAAAAGTGCCTATAGATGACACGGTAAAAATGTGTGATGGGCTTCCTGAAAGACTAGAGCAGTGTGCATAACAGAACAAAAAACCAGGTGGGCTTTATCCCAGAGATGCAAGGCTGGTTCAACATACACAAATCTATACATGCAATTCACCACATTTATAAAAGCAAGAACAAAGACCACATGATTCTCTCAATAAATGCAGAAAAAGCATTTGACAAAATCCAGCACATCTTTATGATAAAAACTCTTAACAAAATAAGCATAGACAGGACATACCTTAAAATTATTAAGGCCATATACGATAAACTAATAGCCAGTATCATACTGAATGGGGAAAAATTGAAAACATTCCGGATTAGAACTGGAACCAGAGAAGCTTGTCAGCTTTTAAAATCAAAGAGAGACTTTTAAGACAACAGCCAATGTTAATAAGGCAGATGACTCTGGAAAAACATTTTTAAAAGCCATCCAGCGTAATGCCTCCTCATCCCTAGAGGACCCACCTACTGGTCCCTCAACTACTTCTAATGTTTCTTCTCACCTAAAAAAAAAAAAAAAATCAGCTTACAGTAACTTTTTAACCATTATAGCATCATAGGTAGAGACTGAAAGACAGCTGTTGTTTGTTGTTGCTGTTGTTTACTTAAGAGTGATACAGATATTCTGGTGATGCTACTGTGCTGCTTAGTTACCCTGCACACAGGGTATGCACACAGGGTATTATTTTTCCACTGTATTAATGGTGTGTCATATTTTTTCCTTTTAAGTATTTATGAGTGGATAAGTATAAGAAGATGGTTGCTTAGCAATAATATATAACTTCAGAGTCAGAAATGATGGTGATGTCAAATCACCAGACTGTCCACATGGGTGACTTAGATAGTGACACCTTTGCTTTCAGATGGTTCAATGTACAATAACTTTGTTTCATGCACAAATTAAAAATATTGTGTAAAATTACTTTCTGGCTATATGTATAATGCATATAACAAATGAATTTCTTGTTTAGACTTGGGTCCCATCCCCTACATATCTTGTTATATATATGCAAATATTCCAAAATTTGTAAAAAATCTGAAATCCAAAAGATTTCTGTGATCCCAAGTATTTTGGATAAAGGATACTCAACCTGTATAACGCTGACAAATTTTCACCAATTGAACAATCTGTTGAAGTAATCTGGTAACCCTATCAGGGCCAAGAAAGTGATTCATATAAAAAGTTTGTTATTCTTCTATAAACCAGAGTGTGTGCACCATGAAAGAGAACATAAAGCCCAGTCAGGGTAGGGAGGTAGAGAGGAAAGCTTGAGAAAAGACTTCTGCAAGGATCAGAGAAAGGTGGTAAAATGTACAGCCTGAGAGTTAGGGTACCAGAGAGAAGCAGGGGAGCTGGTCAGAGGCAAGGTGGTTCAGGGTCAGTACCAAAACCGTTACACACAGTAGACTGTCCTGTGTTACTGTTGGCAAGGCGCATGGGAGGCCTGGGTGAACTGAAATGACCAGGGGTAGGGTTGAGAACTGAGCCAATTTGATCGTGCACAATTCTTAGGTTCTATTTTTTAGCTTTGCCTCAAAGATGTATTGAATGAGGATTAACTTATCTCCCTATTATGTCTCAAACTATAATTTTCCATATGTCCAAACCTTCATTGACTAAACTTTTTTGGTCAATGAGCTTAAATATAACCTGCTTTGAGATGTTTAGGAACTCTTAGCTCTTGATTTTTAGGTGTTTTAATCACCATCTTGCATGAAAAATTGACTTGAGGAAAATGCAAAGATTCTAGCTGCAGAATTCTCTTTCTCTTATATAGTTAGCTTCAGGCAAAATCCTTCAATGCTTATTGTGCAATACAAGAAAATTTTGAGACTTAACCTAGGCCTTCAAATCTCAGCCACAAAAAATAATGGTAATCTAGCACCTCTTGTGCTATCCTAGATGGAGCTGGAACTCATTCTACTAAGTATCACATATACTCACCATCGGATTGCTATTAATTGATCAACATTTATGGGCACATATGGTAGTAACATTCATCTGGTGTCAGGCAGATGGAGGGGAGGAGGGGATGGGTGTATTCACACCTAATGGGTGCAGAACGCACCCTCTGGGGATGGACACGCTTGTAGCTCTGACTTGGGCGGGTCAAAGGCAATATATGTAACTTAAACATTTGTACCCCCATAATATTCTGAAATAAAATATATATGTATATATATGTAAAACAAAGGATATATCTAAAAACTTGTATGAGATTGTTCATAGCAGCTATATTCATAATAACCTAAAACTTGTAAACAAGACAAATGAATGGATAATCAAATTGTGGTATATCCACAAAATGGAATACTCTCAGCAATAAAAAGGAATGAACTATTAATACACAAAACAACATGGATAAATCTCAAAATAATTATGCTGAGTGAAATAAACCAGGCCAAAATGATTTTACTTATATAAAATTCTAGAAAATGCAAACTAATCTATGGTGACAGAAAGCAGATCAATAATTGCTGGAAGTATGGGAAAATGGAAAAGAAAGACAAAGAGGAAGAATTACAAACAGATACAAGAAAATAGCTGGGGATAATAATGTGTGCAGTATCTTCATTATGGTAATGTTTTCATGGGGGTGTGTGTGTATATATATAGGTCAAAACTCATCAAATGGTACTCTTTAAGCATGCGTAATACCTCAATAAAGATGTTTTCAAAAAAAAAAGTGCAGGCTTCTCTGGAATCTTCATACTTTGTGTATGAGGTGGAGAAAGTATCTAAAAATGTTTTTAGTCATATATCTTGAATACCTTTAATTCTAACAAAAAATACAATTTTATGCCAGTTTTATGCTAATCCCCAATGTAAATCCACTTCTGGCAGTATGCCAATTACCAAAGCCTTGATTGTTAATTAAGATTTTGAAAACAAAAGCACTGATAGTAGATACCTCTAGAGTATGAGCTTCCTAATTAGAATTCCAGCAAACTATTTTGTATTTATCTTAATCTAAATTTCACATGCATCATGCTTTATACGGTGAAGTATTTTAAAGGAAATTATAATCATATAAGTTGAAAAAAGTTACCTAAAAAATCACTGTTTCTTTTTTCTACATTAGCCTAATTTCTTTTTTTTTTTTTTATTTCAGCATATTATGGGGGTACAGATGTTTAGGTTACGTATGTTGCGCTTGCCCTCCCTCCCCCGCTAAGTCCGAGTTTCAAATATGTCCATCCTTCAGGTGGTGCGCATTGCACTCTTTGTGTATGCAAATACCCGTCCCCTCCTCCCTTCTCCCCCCTGCCCAACATCCAATAGATGTTATTCTTATGTGTGCACTTATGTGTTGATCAGTTAATACCAATTTGATGTTGAGTACATGTGATGCTTGTAGCCTGATTTCTTAAAAAAAAAAAATACTCATCTTTTGGAACTTGCCATAGTATTTTATATCTACTATGTAAAGTAATAGTGGCTTTTCACAGCTCAAAATTTATAACCTTCAAACCCCAGAGATTCCAGGACTTCTGGAAAGTTCATTTTATGTACATTTTTTATAATTTTGAAACTTTGATATTTTCTCTTCAACTACCCAAAATGGAGTCTAGTTAATTCTCATGTGGAAACTTCTATACTTAGAAAAGTTATTTATCACAGATTTACAGGCCCCATCTCCAGAGAAATCAAGTGGTTTGGGGGCAGGATCCAGACACCGGTTTCTTTCACTTCTTTTTTTTTTACATTCCCCGGGTGAATCTATTCTGTAATCAAAGTTGAGAAATCTGGTGTTGATATTGTTTAGAAATCTGAGGAGGGCAAGGACCATATACCTTCTATGTTTTCAAATTTTAATGGGTAGGTAAAAATCTAATATACTTTTTGTTAAAATTCTAGATTCTCAGACCATAGCTACAAACATTCTTGGTAAATAGGTCTAAAATATTACCAAAGAATCAGTATTTTTAACATCTCCTGTGGTTCTGATACAGGAGGTATAAAGTCCACAGTTTGAAAAACAAAGTTGTACAATATTTAGTAAAGTATTATGAGTCCTAGGAGCTCAATACGGATCTGTTAAATTGAATATTGGTAGAAATGATCACAATCTTCATGAGTGATTCCATAGATTTTAACAATCTCAACAGCTTGGCTGGGGCATCGGCCAAATGGCTTATGTTTAAGGTTGAAGAGAAGTTCTATGGGATAAAGGGCAAAGACACAAGCTTTTTTTTTTTTTTTTTTTTGAGACAAGGTTCACTCTGTAGTCCCAGCTAGAGTGCAGTGATGTCATCATGGTGTCATCATAGCCCACTGCAATCTCAAACTCCTGATTCTCAAGCAATCCTCCTGCCTCAGTCTCCCCAGTAACTGAGGCCACAGGCACTACCACATCCGGGTAATTTTTCTATTTTTTGTAGAGATAGGGTCTGGCTCTTGCTCAGGCTGGTCTAGAATTTCTGGCTTACAAGCAATCCTCCTACCTCGATCTCCCAAAGTGCTAGGATTACAGGCATGAGCCACTGCACCCGGCCAAAACACAAGCTCTTAACTGAGGCAGCAGAGCAGGCCATGAGCCATCGGAACAAGGTCAATAAATAGAGTGGACATCTGATGCTTTATACAGCTCAAATAGTTTTTTATTTCCTATTCTAGTTGCCCCCTAGGTTTGGGCCTTGGACCAGCAACAGCAGAAATCACTTAAGCACTTGTTAAAGATGTAAATTTGGGGTCTCATTCCAAACACTAAATCAGAAACTCTTGGGATGGGGCCCAGCAATCCATATTTTAACAAGTGTGATTCTAAGGCGTGCAAAAATTTGTGAATTTGTTGCTCTATTCCTTAGATACACGCTAGCTGATTTTCTTGTAGTAAACCATCCTTCTTGCAAACTCATTCTAGGTCTTTTGAATGTGGTAATCTGACCTCATTTTTAATCCTAGGTCGGTATATAAACCAGCATGGAAAAAGAGGATCAATTCCAAGTCTTCACACTGCAAAAAGCAGGAACTGCTAACAGTAAGGGGGTGAAAAATAAAGATCAACCCACAGGAAAGTAGAAACAAATGATGAAGAAAGGCCAGAGGCATAGTTTGAGCCCCTGGACTAAGCTTTGTCTGACATTTGCACTCTTTAGTTACATGAGCTAGTAAATTAAGTTTCACTAACCAAGTTTGAGTTCAGTCTCTGTTACTTGCAATCAGAAGAAGTTTGACTAATACGTAGAGTCCACTAGGGAAAGTAGACTCTGCAATGATTGAAATACAAAAGTTGCAGAAAGATGTAAGTTCAGACAAAGTGTTAAGGATTACAGCTGAACAGATGTAGAATCAGAAATTGGGACCATGAAGGGAGGTCTTAGGGTTGCAGTTGCAGTTTCAGTATATAAGCATGCAGGTCTTTCATGTTTGTTTGGGTCAAGTTGGCTCAACGGGCCAGAAGTGGGGAAGGCAATCACTATTGTGCCTTCCCATAAAGCTTGCCTGTTTTTGCTGTCGGAAATGCAATGCCAGGAAAGCAGAACCATGACCTAATGAAGAATGTGGTTTTTCATTTTTTTAAATGATAAATTGTGTGGTATGGATATCATTTCTGTGTCACCTTGCTTATGGGAACCCATAAATGAAACACAATCAATAAAAATAGTTGACATTTTTGTTATATCAGCTGCAATCGCAATCCAATTGCACACGATCATGGTAGGCTCCACATTCAGAAGCCTACAGTTTTATTTGATCAAAAACTGATTTAGCCTGTGTTAGGTTCTTATCATGTAAGTGTTGAAATGACAGAAACAATTTTTTAAAAAAATATAAGTCCTTAAAATAGTAGTAGCCAATAAGATAAGTTTCTGAAAAAATTGGGTTTAGTGATGCTCACCAAGCGGCAGCATTTCAAGTCTTTCAGGAGCATTCAAGGGTCTTCATTTGGCATTTTCACTAGATCTCAACATTTCATTAGATCTCAACACCACCATCTTGTGTACCAGAGCTAATTGTTACGCAACATCATTTCAAAGTGTTTTTTCTTTTTTTTTTTCTTTTGAAATGTTCTTTCCCTTTAGTAATTGACAAGAGTTTTACATCATTTATTACTAAGGATTATATTAACTATGTTATTTTTTATTTAGATAAGTTATTCCAGATACACTGTATTTTCAGGGAAGAATAGACAGTTTTAGGAATATGTAAGTTTTTTTGTTGTTGGCCCCTTCTGTGTTATAGCCTATAACATTAAAGTCTCTTTTACAATATATAACACATAGAAGATTGTTGTGCATAATACATTAAAAAATAATAGCTAACATTTACAGAGCAAGTATATGTGCCAAACATTTTATAGGCATTATCTCATTTATTTTTATGGCAATCTTGTAGGGATTTGTATAATAATTTTATAGACAAGAAAACTGAAATGCAAAGAAGTAGCTTTCCCATGTAAATAGTGAGCTAGGATTTGAACTCAGACTGACTTGAGAGCTCATGCGTTTGATGATATTGTTTAGCAAAATTGTATAGACTACATACGCTTTTCTGAATAAACTTTTCATACATAGAAATACAACTTAACTGAAAGTCACCTAAAGAGATCATGACCTGTTTTACTAATAATTTTTTACTGGTGCCTAGCAAGTATAACAGTTTTTGCCATATAGAAGGCAATAGAAATATTATTTATGAATGAATAAAAGTTATGAATAGGATTATATGGTGATATCCAGTATAGAGCTGATTCTGGAGAGTAGATGTGTTACTGGATAATTCTATGACATGTAACTCTTAATTTTCCAAAGGTGTGATTTTATATACATGGAAAATTCTATAATATTTCATTTTAAAATTTGCTTAGTATGCTACCCTGACCATAAGTATATTGAAGAATTATTATTTTTTTTAATAATCTAACCTCTTGGGTACATAAAAAGCTACTGAATTGTAACTTGGAAGTTATTTATCCTGAACTTCTATTCATTGTAGAAATCTTACCTATAGCACTCTTCTTGACAGGTAATCATTTGGCCTCTGTAGAACATTTCAAGTAACAGCGAGCCCATTACTACATAAGGCAATCTATTACATTTTTGAACTTTTTTTAGAAAGTTCTTCTCATAGTTGGTTGAAATTTCCTTCCTTGCAACTTTATCCCATTGTTCTTAGTTTTGCCCTTGAGAGCTACTCAGAGTGACTGGCCGGACAGATGTCTACATGACAGTTCTTCAAATATTTGAAGGCAGTAATCATGTCCCTCTAGGTCTTGTGCTCCAGGCTAAAAATCCCCAGTTGCCTTAAACATTTTTTCATGCTGCATAGTTTTAGCATTCTAGGAGCTAGTTTGTCTTTAAAAATCATCCTCTGACAGAAGTGGATTTACCATGAAGCTAAGAGCTAAAGGGGCTCCACTTACATGCACCCCTTCCACAGTCTTAGGAGGGAACTGAGCAAGTGTTAATACAGGAATATGTTTTGTAAAACTTACAAAAGTAAAGTATTTAAATATCAATGGGTTAAGACTGCTCTGACTTTCCAGACTTTAGGTAATATGCCAGATGACTTTGTATTGGCCACAGGCATTTTCGGATTTGACTACTTGGGGATATCTTTTAGTGGTTTAGTGGGCTATAACCCTACAGTTTGAGTGACTTCTGTTAAGCTACTGACAGCTGCCCCCATATAGGAATAGATTCCAGGAATCTTTCCATATCTTCTGTGCCAACTCTCCAAACATCCTGACTTAAGGAAATTGAAGACAATCTGGTTAGTATCATAAGTTCAAAGGGTATTTAAAATTAATCAGTATATAAGAAAACTTAAAGTGATCTGAAATCTTACAACTCATATATAAAAGAAACTGGAGATTTTCCTAAAGTTGACAATAATCCTAAATATTTATATGACATTACCAATAAGTTGGGAAGCTGAAAACAATGTTTCTAAGCAATCAGTAGTAAAAACAAATTTCAACCAACCATGCTAGAAGATTGAAATATCTCTTTCTTCCCTCTACAAAAAGGTTACAAAACTTCCATTATATAATGAGTTGATCTATGGTTCTTCAGTCAACAAGTGTTTCTTAGAGGTACATTGTTAGGCAGTTAATTAATACAGATGCTATATTTTTGCATTTTGTGAAAGTGTGCGACATTTGTTAGTTCTTCATTTGTAATCTCTTTATTCATTCAAAATAAATATTATTTTTATACTTAGTTTTACATTTGTAATTTTTAAAGAGACCTCCCAAACCTGTATAAACTGTAGGCTCCACAAAACTTGAATTTTGGATCTACCCTGCTCTCTGAACTCAGTGATGTCTGTGCCAAAATATTATAATGGGAATTTTACCTCTTTTGATCTAATACTCTATTTTTACTTGTGGGTGTGAGATTCCATTAGCTTTTCTGGCAGTTTTCCCACACAGATTACAGATTTGCTGAATCAGAATTTTAGGGTTGAATATAACCTCACAAGTCATCCAAGCCAGTCATCCTGTGCTCAAATCCCCTGTTGATGCCCCTGCAGGGCAGTCATCAGCCCATGGTTGAATGCTTCCTGTGACAGGAAACTCATTATGTCCTGTGGAACTCACATCTTTGAACTCAGAATTTCAGAAGGTTTGAATATTGCCTCTCATAGGACTTACTGTAAAATTAAATATATCTATTTTTCACATACACTTCTTTTATCTGAATCTCATGTTTTTACTTTTTACAATTTATTTGATAAATAAAAATTGTATATGTTTATGGTATATAAACATGTTTTGAAATACATATACATGTGGAATGGCTAAACAAAGCTAATTAACAGAAGAATTATATCATTTTTGTGTGTAAGAAAATACTTAAATTTACTTACTCTGTTAGCAATTTTCAAATATACATTATTATTACGACAGGCACCATGGTTTACTTCTTGAATTTATTTCTTCTAATTGAAATTTTGTGTCTTTCGACTAACATCTCCCTGATCCTCCCCTCACTGGTTCCAGTTCCTGGTAACCACCATTCTGCTCTCTGCTTCTATGAGTTCTACTTTTGAGATTCCACATGTAAGTGTGATATTTTTGTGCCTGGCTTACTTCAATTAACATAATGTCCTCCAGGTTCACTCTTGATGTTGCAAATGACATTTTTTTAAACATTGTTGAAATATAACTCATATACCCTACAATTTCCCTAAAGGGTACAATTTCATGTCTTTTATCATAATCACCTATCAACGATAATTTTAACTTTCCACTATAACCTTCAAATAGATACTCCTTTACTAATGGCCTTTCCTATGGCACTATAGCAGCTTGGTCACTGGTGGGAAAAAAATGTTATAGTATTTACCACTTACAGAGCACTTGTATGATTTGTATGCCAAGCAAAGGTTAAATTTATTTATAAGTACCATCTTTGTTATATAATAAAAACACTATGAGGTAATGTCTCTATCTTATAAGTTAAAAAACTGAGGCTTAAACCAAGTAAGTAACTTGACTAAGTTCATGCAGCCAGGATACTGCAGAACTGGGATTCAAATCCAGGTCTGCATAACTCTGAAGCTCGTACTTTAGACCAGTAGACTCCATGATCACCTATGACATTCTGTAATTTTCAGTAATAATATCCAGAAGCATTACTATGTACCAAACTCTATACATAATTTATTTCATGTTAGTGAAGTTGTCTGAGAAACTCAATAAAATAAAATAGATATTGTGATCTTAAATGAATCATCAAAGAAACATAAGTTCAGAAGGGTTAATCTGTCCAAGTTTACTCTCTTAGTGAGTGGTAGAGCTAGTGTTTGCCTTAGTCCCTTTGGGCTGCTATAACAAAACACCATAGATTGGGAGACTTATAAATGAGAGAAATTTATTTCTCACATTTCTAGAGGCTGAAAAGTTCAAGATCAAGTTGCTGACAGATTCAGTGCATGGTGAGGGCTCACTTCCTGGTTCATAAACAGCTGTCTTCTCACTGTGTACTTACATGATGAAGGGGCAAAAAAGCTCTTTGGGGTCTCTTATAAGGGCACAATCCCATTCATAAAGGTTTCCACTCTTATGACCTAATCACCTCTCGAAGGCCCTACCTCCTAATACCATCACCTTGGGGTGATGGATTCAATGTACAAATTTGGGGGACACAAATTTTCAAACCATAGAAGCATCCAAGTGTACTTGATGTTAAAGGTTTTGCTTTACCCCTAAGCTGCTCCAACGTTTGGATTGTAGAATAGGCCAATTCTCTAGTAATGTCCTAGAGAAAATTACTAGTCACTTAGGGGTTCTCATAATTGCATTGTCTAATTCTGGTGCTGCAGTTGATCTCGAGGCTTAAGGTAGACAACAGTCATCAGAATTCATATACATACATCCCCTTTTGCTTCCCCCCCTTTTTTTTTTTTTTTTTTTTTTTTTTTTTATGTGTCTGTGTCTCCCTCTTCTTGTTTTTTGTCCCACTGTGTGTGTATGTGTAATCTCTCTGTTTTGAGATTTTTCTTTTCCAGCTTTTCGCTCTGTGTTTTTAAAAAAAAATCAGCATATCACTGTCCAATCTGCTTCTTCACTTTAGTCTGGAAAAGTATTCACTTTTTAAAAGCATATTTCTAGAAAGCCCTTTTGATGGGAGGGTGAGACACTTGGGGAATATCATATTGTGAATTCCACATTGATGCCCTCTATTCTTATGTCCATTTTAATACAAAGTTCATTTAATATGAACATAGAGGTCACATATAAAATGGAAAAGAAGGAAAGTGGTGTCGCATAAGGACAACATGATGCCTGCGCTGTGTAGATATGAGGCAGGAGCGGCCTTAGGTGGTCAGTCAGTCCTGTGAGTCAGGCATATCTGTGTGCTTGTGTTTGTCATCTTTAAGCATTATTAAATGGCTTATTATATTTTTAAAGTGATAAAAACCATAGATTATATAGTTATAGTAAAGTCTTCATAATCCACAAATTGTTAACTATCTGTAACTATAATGGTTGTTAATCATTAAAAATAGTGATATGACATTCTGGGATTGTTCATTTTATTTTCTTAATTTCATTGTTTTAATTTCAGAATATTACAGGGGTACAAATGTTTTGGTTACATGAATTGGTTTTGTATAGTTTGAGTTAAACTTATAAGTGTGTCCGTCACCCAGATGGCATGTATTGTACCCGTTAAGTGTGAATTTACCCACCCCCTCCTCCTCCCTGCTTGGTTTCTGTTGAGTTTTACTTCCATATGTGCCCATGAGTGTTGAACGATTAGTTCCAATTTAATAGTGGGTATATGTGGTGTTTGTTTTTTTATTCTTGCAACACTTAGAAGAATGGTCTCCAGCTCTATCCAGGTTGCTAAAAAAAAAAGGTATTAGTTCATCATTTTTTATGGCTGAGTAGAACTCCATGGTATACATACACCACATTCTATTAATCCACTCATGTATTGATGGGCACTTGGGTTGATTTCCCATCTTTGCAATTGCAAATTGTTCAGCAATAAACATTTGAGTACAAGTGTCTTTTTTATAAAATCACTTTTTTCCTTTGAGTAAATGTCCAGCAATGGGATTGCTGGATCAAATTATAGGTCTACTTTTAGTTCTTTGAAGCATCTCTATACTACTTTCCAGAGGTTGTACTAGTTTGCAATCCCACCAGCAGTGTATAAGTATTCCTTTCTCTCCACATCCATGCCATTTCTTGTTTTGGGACTTTCAGATAAAAGCCTTCTTTTAGTTAATTTGAAATATACAATAAATTATTGTTAACTATAGTTACCCTATTGCACTACAAACACTAGCTCTTATTCCATATTACTGTATTTTTGTATCCATTAACCAACCCCTCTTTACCCTCTCCTTCCCCTCCACCCTCCCCCAGCCTCTGGTAAAATTTTAAGTTATTTTAGTATAATTATCAATTATCTTTAGAATGTGAGTCCTAGAGAAAACAATTCTTCTATGGATTTTTTTTTTTTTTTTTTGAGACAAGGTCTTGTTCTGTCACCTGGGTTAGAGTGCGGTGTCATCACCATAGCTCACTGCAACCTAAAACTGCTGGACTCAAGCCATCCTCCTGCCTCAGACTCCCCAGTAGATAGGACTATAGGTGTTTGACACCATTCCCAGTTATTTTTTCCATTTTTTGTAGAGACAAGGTCTTGCTCTTGCTCAGGCTGGTCTCAAAACCCTGGCCTCAAGCAATCTTCCCAGCTTGGCCTCCCAGAATGCTAGAATTACAGGCATGAGCCACCACGTCCAACCTGAAATATTTTTTTAATCCTCATGAAATTGTATGAAAAATAATTATTTGACATCAGTGTTATATTAAACAATTACTTGCACCACTGGGTTTTTGAAATATGGTAGTTGTCACCAATACGGATAGTGCCTGTTGTCAGGTATGCTAGTTCTGGTTACCTAATAGGTAAGCCATATTTGATTATGTGAATGCTCATCATCTCAGGGTGCTTTGCTGTTTGATTTTACTTTAAATGATAATGGTAGACAAATTTTATCTCACTCATAACTTGATACCTTCTTTATTCATCTTACCTGGTTGGTCCCCTGAGACAGATCCTCAGGGATCAAAAGTTTTAAATTTAAAACTCATTAGGCTTACTTACAGAGGTCACCTGAGATCTCCCAACCTGTGAAGATCCAGACAGCCTGCCCTTAGCCTCATATTTCCTGACTTTATGAGAAAATTTCCATGACTGACGTCCTGTTTCTGTCTCTGATTCCTTGTTCCACTTATTCCAATATGGATTATTTATACCCACACACCCCCATACACACCTACACACATATTCATTTAAGCATTTCATGATTTTAGTAGCTGTGCTGAAGAATTTGGCCATCAAGGAAATGGCCATGCCATGGAACACACTGTCTTCCATTATCTCACAGGCTCCAGACCCCTGGAGTCTCACTTCTCTCTCAGCACTTTGCTTCTTTTTTCCCTCCAATATAACCGATAAATTTTCCCATTTTCTCAGGGGAAATATTTTTTTTCTCCTAAATTCAGCCCCTAGTACTTTCCTTTCTCCCCAGATTAATCCTTGTAAGAAACTTCTTCCAAATATAGAATACTCCCTGAAGATATATCTGGCAAATAAAACTTCCTCCATGACTAAGATTAATTTCTTCCATGATTAAGATTATTTACTGCCCTATTAATTGTTAATGTTACTTTCTCTGCTGTAATTTTCCAGGAAAAACTTTGGTGATAAAACTGATCAAACATTTGTAGCATATTCCAAATCTATTTTTTACCACTTGGACTGTGACCATCGGTTCTCAGTCACGTGGATTACTCCTGTAGCATCCGAAATGGTCTCCTGGCTTCTACTCTTGATCTCCTACAGAATACTCCCAACCCTACAGCCAGAAGGATCCTGTTAAAACATGTCACTTCTCAGATTAAAACCATAAAACCTATAATGGCTTTATGTTTGACACAGAGTGAAAGTCTAGGTCCTTTCAATGGCCTAAACAATCTTCGACCTGTCTGGCTGCTTCTCCTTCTACTCTAACTCTTCCTTGAGATGCTCCTACCTCATAGTACCTCATTTCTGGTGATTATTTTTTGCTTTATTAGCTCAGAATGATTTTTTTTTTTTTGCAGGTATAAGGAAACCAAATCTTTAGTGAGGCCTTCTCTGCTCAATTTAGTTAAAATTCCTCACCTTTACCCCCACAGCTAGTAATTTTCCTTTCTTGTTTTTTTTTTTCTGTAGCATTTTTGACCTTTTAATATACCCCATTATTTGCTTAACTTCTTACACCCCTACATCCATGCTCAGAATATAAGCCAAATGAGAACAGGTTTATTCTTTTAATTGACATATTCTCAGAACCTAGGATGATTCTTGGCATACAATAGATGGCCAATAAATATTTGTCAGATGACAAATCAATGACTAAGTTATTGAGATTATTTCATATTCATGCTGAAATCTACCATTAGCTTAGTACATTAATCACTGTTGTTTAAAATTTGGTTAGGTATATAACTTTATTCATTCAACTACTCTAGGGAGACACTGGTAAACAGACACTTAGCATGTGAACATGCAACTAAATAACGCAACATTTTTGTAAGATAAGTGCTTTGAAGGGAAGAAAGCAGTGTCAAAGAATAGCTAGGAGGATCCAATTTAAATGGTTGGCCTCTATAAGGAATTGTCAAACCAAAATGTGATGAACAACATGTTTGCCAGCTGAGGAACACGAGTAAAAGCTTCCCAGAAGCAGGCTGCAGCAAGTGCAAATATCCTGCAGCGGGAAACAGCATTTGAGGGACTGAGAGGAGGCCCTGTCAATGGAACCCACTGAGGGAGAAGGGTTTGATGAGAGAAAAGTGGACAGTCAGGCCGAGGAGAGATCACGCAGGCCTCGTAGATCATGAATAGAGGTTTAGCTTGTCTTCTAAATGCATTGGGAAGTCATTGAAAGGGAGAAACATGATCAAATTTATTTCAAAATGGTCATTTTGACTTCTGAGAATAGATTTGGAAAAACAAGAGTGTCTTAGGAACTATGAAGAACTGCTTAAGAAAGATTAAAAGATTCAAAGTCTTTATAAAATATAATCATGAAACAAATATACATGGAGCAAAATTTAGAATATAAATAACAAAAGTGAATCATATTCCCTCTTTTTCTCCTGCTGTCTACTTCTCTATATTTTCAAAATGACATGTAGACCCTATTCTAGTGGATTTTTAAAGTAATTAATTTACAACCAAGTTTTTCTCCTGCTGTCTACTTCTCTATATTTTCAAAATGACATGTAGACCCTATTCTAGTGGATTTTTAAAGTAATTAATTTACAACCGAGTTTTTTTAAAAAAACAAAATTGCCACTGATGTTAAATTTAAGTCATATTTGTTTTGTGGGCTATCCCAAATAAAAGCACAGATACAAATAATACAAGTATTTTTTGTAGTTTTCCATTATTTAAAAATAAAACCAACACAAACAACACCATGGTGATAGAAAATAGAAATTCAGCAATAGTGATTAAATATTTACCTTTGATCACACAGCTAAAGATTAACAAATTATTAAAATTAAAAGCAGGGGATTAAAGGCCAAAGAAATTCAACGTGTTCCTTCCATCTTCTATCAATACCTGTTGTGAAGAATAAAAGCTATTTTTTATCTTCTTTGTCTATAATATTGGTTGTCATTTCTTTGTAGAAAATTCTAGATTTAAATGTAAACTAGGTTTAAGTTTTATTAATTTGTTGGAAATAAACATAGTAGGAAGAGGTTTGCAGGGTAAACAACAGGATGAATACTTCTGCAATACAACGTTGCCTACTGACAAACTGTGTGTCTGAGCCTTTTGCCTTCTGGAAACTATTTTGAACGTTAGCATAAGCCTGCGGAATGTTTTGTGAAATCTCTAAATAGTTTCCTAGACCTATAATGAGTATTTCAAAATGTCTTCAATTATATTTTATGACTGTGAACAAATGATTAATAATATTTTTAAAAAATAAAATGTCAAATTATATTTTTGCAAAAGTAGCATTTTTTTCTCAAATTTTCTCAGTTCTCCTAATCCCTTCTACAAACAAGAAGTCTTTTCTGTAATACCCTGGCTTGCTCAATAAAGAGAATGCTGTGAAAATAACTTTGGTTTAAAGTTATTAAACCAATAATGAAGGTCGGCTGAATTTAATGCTCTTCAGCTTACATTTCTTTCTCTGCCCCTAACGCAAAAGGACTCTCACAATATCTTTCTATTTTTATTTGTAGTAATTTGTGGGCCCATATGATTTTAGGAGAAACGTATGCAAGTTTCGAATCATTCACTGCCACTAAAGGCAATCTAATTGTCAATGATTTCCTTTATGTGTATATTGGTTTTGTTTCCTGACTCCCTTGGAAACATCTTTTCTCATGTGGAAATAATGCCTGGGAAAGAACTAGAATGTCCATGTGACCAATGAGATCATATTAGCCTTGAAGGGGTTTGGCTGCCTTGTCTGTGAGCCTCCTGGTGCCACGTTTCACACAGCCTGGGGAAAGACTGTGTGCTCCATTTACTACCACGCACACCCTTGGAATGAACTGAAGGGGGCAATATTTACCAAGCAAATTCAGCACAGCAGTACTTAAGGAAATAAACATGGGAATATTTTAACATTATTTAAGATAAAAACCATTTTTACTTGCCAGCTGCCACTACCATTACACACATACAATGCATAATAAAGAACTACTAAAGGGCTCAAAGTTTCAAATATTATAGATTATATTCATAGATTATAATAACAGACAAGTTTGCTTTTGTCCAAAAAAAGTACACATTAGGAGGTCCGGCTCAAGTTTAGCTAACTCTATTTGTTTTTCTATTAAACTCAATCAGTGGGAAGTCCCTCACATGATAGACTTCAGTTGTTTTTATACACCGAAATTAATTTCTCCCCTCAATTACCTTAATGTGAATATATAGTATAGTTAAGCCAGGCCTAAGGTCCCTCTCCTGAGATAATTTTTCCTATTTCTGATTTCCTCTAGACTTTATTAGGCAAAGCAGAAGTTCTTGTAATAAAACCCTTAAACGTGTACAAAAAGTAGTCACAAATTTATATCTAAATGATGACAAATATATCAAACATAGTTTATCATTTGGGAATATATGTTTGTGAATGAATGTGTATGTAGGTAACTTTCTGCATATAACATAACATCTAATAAAATAGAATGATAACAACCCACATCTGCACAGTTTGGATATTTGGTTACTCAGACGAAAACAAAACAAAGCAAAACAAAACCAACCAACAAACCATTTATAGGTATTTTATAAGTAAATATTTTAAAAGTAAATACCTGCTCATTTTATAACAGTGGCCATACCACTTTTGTTTTCCTGTTCTAGAAAGTATGTGATTCTTCACTACTCCATTCTTTCCCCAGATAATTTATCTGCAGCAAAACATCCTAGTCTCTCACTTCTACTACTGAACTGTTCATTTTATTCCCAATATAAAAGAAAACTCTTGGGAAGATTTTGGTTTGTAGTATACATAGACAAGGCATTGTTTGAAGGACAAAGAGTTTAGCGAGGGTAATATTTTGTGTTATTCTGAGTGGGGGGATCCTTGATAGCTTTATTTTATAAGTACATAAAATTCTACACAAACTAGTCTATATAAATGAAGTAATATAAACACAAATTATAATAAAAGATAATGAGATGTTTGATTGTAGATAACTCTCTCCATAGCATAACTTCCCTATCCTTAAAATGAGAAGCCTGGATTAAATTAGCATAGAAAAGAAAACAGAGAACTAATCTAATGCAATCTCTTGAAAGACCTGGAATTGACACCAAGAGTAAAGATTTGACTGCCCAAGATCAAACTGCTAAAGAGAGTCAGAGTCAGGATCCAGGTTTTCAGAAGCCTAGTCCTTGCTTCCTCCACCAGAAAAGCAGTGCATTGTTCCTAGAACGAATGCTGTCCCATGATACCTGCCATCAGTCAAGCTCGGCGCTTATGTGTCACACTGATAACAAGGCACGTATAAAGACAGATGTTCACTGAGCCAGACTAAGGGCGCCAAAGTTTCCATGCACACGTGTAATGAAGTGTCCTCTACCAGTGAGGTAGAAAAAGCAAAGGAGGAGATGAAGGAAAGAAGCATGGGAGAAAGAGGGGTGCCTGAAGGACAAAAAGAAAGCATAGATGTGGAGAGAATGGGGTGGGGATCTAGATCTGTGTGTTTGATGAGAACAAAACCAAAAAGCAAGAAGTTTTCTATAAGTTGCCAGGAATTTACCTCCCTTCACGTAGTAGGTTCTTTTGAAAACACTTGATTTCCTTTCTCCCCTTGCCTTCTCTTTTCCTGTGTCTACTCTTCATTCTCTTTCTGCCAAATATCTGTTCATTTTTATTAGTTGTTTTGTCTAATGACTAGATATTAAGATATGTTCCACTGATTTCACTTCAATTTTCTCTTAATTAGAACACAGTTTAAGAATTGGCATAGTCCCGAGTTGGGCCTGAATTGAAAATTTTTATTTTATTATTTTATTTCATAGCAAATGAATCTATCTTAAAATAAAGGGTCTTCTACAACTACAAATGTAGAGGATGATGGTGTCATGTTCCTAAGACGTTTAAAGCAATTATTTATAAAATGACATAGATGTCATTGTCATATAAACTATCTACTCACCACCTAAGGGTCCCCAAGTCTAAGACATACCTCCCCTTCCCAGCACCTTTTTCCAATAAATCTTTAGCCATGAAGATCTTATTCTGTCCCTGGGACATCCTGTTTAGGTCAGCTCAGGGCTCTTATGTTCTTTATATAACATAGTAAAAAGGATCTAGAAAAAATAATTCTATGCTTCATGTGGAACCAGAAAAGAGCCCTAATAGTTAAAACAATCTTAAGCAAAGGAAATAAATTGAGAGGCATCACATTATCAGATTTCAAACTATACTACAGGCTATAGTAACTAAATCAGCATGGTACGGACACAAAAAAGAGACATAGATGAATGAAACAGAGAACCCAGATATAAAACCATCCACATACAGCCAACTGATCTTTGACAAAGCAGACAACAAAATACACTGGG
>NW_012147189.1:1160252-1166849 GCF_000956105.1 Propithecus coquereli | reverse complement strand
AAACATCTGAAAAAATGCTCAATGTCACTAATCACCAGGGAATTGCAAATTTAAATCACAATGAGATGGCACCTTAGCCCAGTCAGAATGTCCAAAATCAATACATGCTGGTGTGAATGCACAGAGAAAGGAATGCTTATACACTGTTGGTGGGACTGCAAATCAGTACAACCTCTATGAAAAACAGTTTGGAGATTCCTTAAAGAACTAAAAGTTTACCTACCATTTGATCTAGCAATCCCACTACTGGGTATTTACTAAAAGGAAAAGAAGCAATTTTATCAAAAAGACAACTGTACTCAAATGTTTATCACAGCACAACTCACAATTGCAAAGATGTGGTATCAACCCAAATTCCCATCAATTCATGAGTGGATTAACAAAATGTGGTATATGTATACCATGGAATATTACTCAGCCATAAAGAACAATGAATTAATGCCTTTTGCCACAATTTGCATGAAACCGGAGACCATTATCCTAAGTGAAGTATGTAAAGAATGAAAAAGCAAATACTACATGAACTCACTATTAAATTGGAACTAATCGATGACCACACATGTGTATAGAGGGAAGTAAAACTCAACAGAAATCAAACAGTGGGGAGGACAAGGGCAAAAACCTACCTAACAGTTACAATGAACATCTGAGTTATGGACACTCTTATAACCATGACTCAAGTATTATAAAAGCAACTCATGTAACCAAAATTATTTGTACCCCATAATACTTTGAAATTTTTTATAAAATAAAAAAATACAAAGAATACAGAAAACTTGAATTAAAAAACATCAAGTTGGTTGAATATTAGCAAAGATCAAGGCTACAAGATTTCTTATGATTATTTCTATGCATTCAGTCATCAACCATATCAATTTTAAAGCAAAATATCAATCCCAAATTCAATTCAAAACTATAGATATGTGTTGTCTTGGGCTTGGGACAATCTTTTTTTATGGTACTAAAAAGACTGTCTGGGAGAGTGCACAGTGTTTCAAAGAACTGATGTCTTTTTTCCAAATATGATACTATTTGCATTCAAATACATTTAGAATGTATAAATATAACTGGCATATAATTCACACTTTGCACTGGTGGAGCCAGTTTTTTTGTTTACTGCTTGCATCGGTTTTTACAACTCTGAGATTCCTGTATGACAAGTAGATTTCTGCAGCCTCCTCTTCCTTCTTTACACAGTGTCTGCTCCAAAGGCTGCTCTTTCCACTGCTCTGGTTGTTCAGCCATCTCTAATGATGCTACTATAATTATAATAAGCAAAGTTTCAGTTTCTTCCCTATTCATCACCGTGATTATTAAATTCTCTGTAACTATTCCTTAGCAGAAAAGATAAAGATGCTGCTGCTCTCAGACACCTAAAAGAGATATTACTGTTATGAGATCATTACTAATTTCTAAAATGATCAGATGGAATTTCCTTGATTTAGTATTTTGTGTCTTTTTAAATGAGGTTAATGAATTCAAGACACTCTCCTATAACAGAGTATGTCGGGTTATAATGACCATCTGTGAGCCCTAGGATTTGTAACACCTACAAATGCCTAACAACACAACAATGCAGGCAGAAGCGCACATTGCTCTGATCACAAGAGTGCTGAATTATTGCAAATTATTATAATTATAGTACAAGCATTCATGTATTTTCATGCAATCACACCTTGACAAATAATGGTTGTCAACAAAATTATAAAGTTCTTAAGTAATGAAAGTACACCTTTTTCTTTCCATTGAATTTTTTTTATTCATTTGTCTTGTATCCGTCCCTGTGTATTTACATGAAACATTTTTAAGATTGACAGCAACTATGAAATCCTAGGGAGAGGAGGATCAAAAAGGGACCAACAAATTTTAAATTAAGTTCATATTAATATGTCTTTGAGAGAAAGGAAAAAAAATAGAATTAATGTCTTTACTGTAATCTGACCACAGTTGGCTAGATGCTTGAAACTACGTTACGAGTTATTAACAATGAAAAAGATTTTCTACAAATGTGCCTAATAGAAAACAGTGGAAACAAATACTATACCCTTTAGTCAATATAATCAACAATAAGTTAGGATATACTTTAAAATAACTAAAACAGTGGGATTGGAATATTCCTAACACAAAGAAGTGATAAATGTCTAAAGTGACGGATACCCCAATTACCCTGATTTGATTAATTCACATTGTATGCCTGTATTAAAACATCACGTATGCCCTATAATTATGTATCCATAATAATTAAAAATAACTTAAAATTTACATAAATGTCTTGGTTGTGTGAATGTCTCTTAAACAAAGATACTTATGGAGTGTACATAAAGGAAAAAAAGCACAAAATTAAGCACTAAATAATGAAAACACCTGTAGTTATTAATAGCTCCTGTGAATTGGTATAAGAAAATATTCTGTATTTATGACATCTCCATATATATTTAACTCTTTGAATTGTGTCAGATTTGCTAGAGAAATCTAATGCCCTCATGGACCAAACCTAGGAACTGCCCAGACTTTCACATAGACTCAAGATTCTGGGCGAGTCTGTCGACTGTTCCTCTCAGCAATCCCCTGAAAGATAGCAAACCCTGACATCTCCTTTTCCTATGCACTCCTCAATCCCAGGCTGGCCCGGAAACAACACATTCTCAAGGAATCTGCAGTTTCACATCAAGCATTATCCTGATTTTGACTCTCGGTCTTCCTATCTAGCTATATTGGGTTAATGTGTGAACAAAAAGAAAGATAATAAGTCATCCATTACGGGACTAAAATCAACTCCCGCTTAAGGGTTAAAGACTAAGTTATGCATATGAAAACAAGCTTTGTGAGAATATCAAGAACTATGAACTATAAAGTCTTGTCACAAAACAATTGACATATCCTTTTTCATTTAATATAAAGATAAGCTTTATATAAAGAGAATATTTTCTCGCTTCATCCATATTTATAATAATAAACTATGGTATAAAAATGACATCTTAATCTGCTAACTTACCATTTTAATCTCTCTGGAACACATTAGGTTGGCATTTGTATTCTACGTGATGTTATCCCTTTCCCTGACAGTGAAACAACTATAATTGCCTTTGCACAAATTCCATGGTGACTGTGCTCCCAGACATTTGCTTCTTTAGTAGGAAAGTGGCCACATTCACACATCTGATGAAACAAAGGTGGTTGTCTGACCTGTTGGTAAGTAAATAGTCTCACGACAGAAAGTACTGACAGTTTGACACCATGTGCAAGAGTAAGATTCTATTTACATAGCAGGACTCACAGGAAATTAGGACACAGGAGAACACAGTTTAGCAAAATTCTCGTTTTGACAATAGCCATCATTTGCCCTTTGCATTTTATAGTCTTTATAATGATAACGACCATATCTTTGCTTTAAGTTTCCCATTAGACAGACAGGAAAACAGAAGAACAACAACAACCCAACAAACTCTTTCCTACTGGGTCATCTGAAGCTATTATATTATGCTGCAGGATGGAAATGCAAAGAGCGTCTTATTAAATCACATCATAAATGACCCATGTAGAACAGCTTATTTTTCATTAGTAAGGTGAGAAAGCATGGGGCCAAATAAATCAAAAGGAACAAGGCAATAATTGTCCCTCCCAAGATATCACCTTAAATGTGGAAGTAATGAAGGAAACACAATTTGAAGGAAGAATTTTTTATTAGTGAACTCATTTTTATATTTAGAAAGAAAAACTTGTTCATGCCTCTGGAAAATAGTGAGCCTATTATTTTATGCAAAAAGTAAATTTTTAAAAGAATACAAAGTTAAATTTATGAAGCCAGTCCAGGGAATGCTAGTAATATACTCAAAATAATAGGAGTGTGAGAAAAATTTAAACTTTTAAAAATAACTTCTGATATAAACCCCAATGCTTACAGGAATTAACATTTAGATAGCAACATTATCCCCAGTATCTTTTAGATTCATAATGGAATAGATTTCATTGGAATATAATGACCATCACTATAGTAAATTCTTTAGGATACACATTACCGAAAATCGACAATAACATCTTCACAGGCAATGAGATTCCCAGAGTTCAAATATCTCTTCCTTAAGCTTGAATAGATATATCACCTAGTTGGTGGTTGTTGGTGATGCATTGATTTTTGTAATACTATAAAGCAAGTAGATATGAGCCAATTACTTGGCCCTCCAATAAATTTTTTTCTGAATTTCAGGCTAAAAAATAAGGACTTAAGGAGAAGGTTTTTTTCCCCTCTATATTTAGGGAAAATGGTCAAGTGCGAAAGGTGTATGATAAACAGCAAATAACTCTGCCTCTCTTACAACTTCTACTTAAGAAATAACAGTCTTATTTAAGACTAGGCCTAATAGGAATTTTTTTCTCTCCCAGAGGAGAGGAGAATGTATAGTAGTGAAAACTTGAGCAGCCATATGGGAATGTGATGTGGCAAATGGGAAGATGTGTGATCATAAAGGAATTTAGATCCTGGGTTGATGAGAGTGTGCCAGATGGCATCAGACCCAAACAGTTTTTCCCAGTTATGACCAAAGTGCTGATGCCCTTACAGACTGTATGACACCTTCTGAAGAAACTTGGAAGTGTCTCCTGGTTCCTTACTTAGAATTAATAAATTATTATATAGATGGCCGTTTCAATTCTTTTTGGTGGTGGTTGTTGTGTTGTTATGTCTTTAAAGAGAATGTAGACAAAGGCTGGTACAATTAGATGGTGTCAAAGAGAAGAATTTTACTTTGAGCTGATGGTTTAATCAGCCGTTTTGAAAAGCTACAGGCATAGGGTAAAATATTCTTCAGAAATGAGAAGAATGGGTAATTCAGGAGGCTTGTTTACTATAGACAAAAATCTGATCACTTTCTTGGTTAAGATTCTTTATCAATGTTCCCATTTCATTAGGATAAAGTTGAAAATTCCTCACCTAGGTAAGTATAAAGAACACTCTTTGCCTTAGCTACTAATTCACAGCATTCTTTAACAATCTGCCCGTTACACTTCTGTATTCAGCTCTTTCATTGCAAAGCAAACACACATACACGCACGGGCTACAGTCACCTAAACTAACCTTCTATAGTCCCCACACTGTGACATGATTTTTGTTTTGTCTCTGGCCTTTTTCTCATGCTAAGGACAACATTTATCCAAATATTTTCTCCATCAACTCCTAATCTTTCTAGCCTCATTTCAGCTTACACCTGTTGCAGAGAACCTTCTCTCAACTATTTTCCCACAACTTAATCTGGGTTTAGCTCCCTTTACAGAGCTCCAATAGCTTCTTGAATTTAACTTAATTGTTGAGTTAAGTATACGTTACTATTTGGGAAAACTCATTGTGTTTTTCCTCTGCTCTCACACCAACACAACAATTAACACAGAAGACTTCTTTGACCCCAAAATATGTGAGGATTACTCCCCACTAGCAAGCAAGCAATCAGTTCTGCAGTGGACACCATCTGGGTGCCCTTCAATTTGATTCTGACACTATCTACCCAGAGATGGTGTCAGCTCCCACAGCTTGAGGGCTCAGACCAACAAGACAGCCGCTGCTTCCCAGAACTTCTGACAGACCACTTTCAAACTGGGGTCCCTATAACCCTCTCTTTGGGTTCAGTTTGTTAGAGTGGCTCACAGAACTCAGGGAAACACTTATGTTTACTGGTTTTTAAATAAAGGATATTGCAAAGAATACAGATGAAGAGATGCATCCAGCAAGGAATGGGGGAAAGGGCGTGGAGCTTCCATGCCCTCCCCAGAGGTGTGCCACCCTCCAGGAGCCTCCAAGTGTTCAGGTATCTGGAAGCTCCTGAACCCTCCTCTTGGGCCTTTTTGTAGAGACTTCATTGGATGGGCATGACTGAAGCATGGACAACCATGTTGAAATGTGATAGGATAAAAGGGATATTACCTAAACCTAGCAAGGCCTGTCTGTTCAGATTCTTCTTGACCTCTTTGTGTAGCATTCCTTCCTCCAGGGTATGGGGCAGGACCCTCCCTGGAATGAGGGTCTTATGACCCACAATCAGAATAGGGTTCTGCTGTGGATATGTAAAAGGAGGGCAGGAGAAGTTCAGAGAGGGAGACTCCGTTTATTGTAACAAGAGTCATGGGAGTTATGAGCCAGGAACTGTGGATGAGGCCAATATATATTAATATGTATCACAGTTACTATAAATGCCCATCAACTAATTTAAATTTGATCCCAACTCTAAAAAATGAGATTGTCTCATAGTAGATCTTTATCTTTATAGCTTCTGTGTCTAACATGGAATATGGCATGTGCTCAATGAATATTTATATGGCTGTGGAATGAACTGAACTACAATTTCAGTGGAAGTGTTGAATATTCATAGATAAAATGAAATCTGAGATAGGATTGGACAACATAGAACAGTAGTATAGAACTCACCCAGAAGCTCTGAAGAAATTAATGAAAAAGTGGGTCAAATTAAGTGTTTATGTATCAACATGTAATATCTAAGAATTAAGAAAATTTATACTATTAACATCAATTGGCAAATGTGATTTCACGGGTGATGTTAATAATGCATTGTATGCTGGCATACAATGCTTCGTTGTATGTGGGCTAAG
>NW_012147189.1:1155917-1156714 GCF_000956105.1 Propithecus coquereli | reverse complement strand
ATCTTCAATTAATTATTATCAAACTAAAGGATGACAAGCAGTTTCAGTCTTAACAGTCTGAGGAAAAATGCCAAGAATCTGTAAACCCCACATTCTGACCATAGCTTTCAACCCTACACTTCATATGCACTTTCTGACACTTGCTGAAAATGTCACAGACTCATCGAGTGAAATCAGAACCAGTAAATAGTGAGGAAATCTTTCATTTGAATTGCTTTTTTAAATGTTATTTTAAGTTTTCTTTAAGTTAAAAAAAAATTTGTTTTTTTTTAAGTTTTTTAGTCTGAGGGTCATTGTTGTTACTGATGTTAAATATAGAACTTAAGAGAAAAAAAACTGATTTTCCCCCTCTTTATGAGTTTATCGTTTGTTTTTTCCAGACTAAGACTCCTTTTACTTTATTTTATGGTATTAATACAGAATCTCACTATAAGTCAAATTTCAATATAGAATTCTGTAACTGTAGAATTCGAATAGTAAGTTACGTACAAAGATACTGCAGAATTGTTCAAAAACAAAAACTTAAAGTCTATGAATGGTGATTACTTAAATAAATTATATTAAATAGTATATCTATACCACTGAGTATAGACTAAGTAACTGTATTAAAAATGACATGAGTATAAATACTAATTTGCAAAGATGCTTATAAATGTAAAAAAGCACATTGCAGTATAGCAGGTATTGTATGATTCCATCTATGTTATTAAGATATCTGTATGCGTGTACTTATTTTTTTATTTTTATTTTTTTTGAGACAGAGTCTCATTCTGTTGCCCCGGCTAGAGTGCCGTGGC
>NW_012147189.1:1124848-1155867 GCF_000956105.1 Propithecus coquereli | reverse complement strand
AGTATTTGTGTATCTAAATATAGAAAATGTACAGTAAAAATGCAGTATTATAATCTCATGGGACCATTGCCCAATCAATATGTAGTCCATCACTGACTGAAACATTGTTATGTGGTGCATGAATATATGAGGGCTGTCCAGAAAGTATCCAGCCATTGATAATATGTAATTTTCATATTACATGGCTGGACACTTTCTGGCAAGTGTTTGCATATCATAAACATTTCCATGTCAATACATCTGTATAAATTAAAAATACATATAAAACTAAAGATCTGAAGATTAAACCACCTGAAAAGAAGCATTTGCTTGATACAAAAGGTAAAGGACAAGATGGGATATCCCTGTGGGATATTATAACCAAGCCTGTCAAACTGTATGCGAATGATTTCCTAAAATACATTAAAAAATCGGCACCGAGGCAAGATGTATTAGTAAAATCTATCTTCCTAAGACATGTCACCTAGAATGTTGTTGTTTGAATTTGCTGTGGGCATGGACATCATGATGGGAGAAAATATTCGCATGTTACACATTCTATAAAGGGCTGATAACTAGAATCTATATAGAACTCAAGAAAATCAGCAAGAAAAAGATCAAACAACTCTATCAAAAAGTGGGCAAAGGACATGAACAGAAACTTTTCAAAAAAAGATTAGACTAATGGCCCAACATGTGAAAAAATGCTCAATATCTCTGATCATCAGGGAAATGTAAATCAAAACCACAATGAGATATCACTTATCTCCAGTGAGAATGGCCTTTATAAAAAAGTCCCAAAACAATAAGTGTTGGTTGGTATGAATGCGGAGAGACAGGAACACTGATACGCTGCTGGTGGGACTGCAAACTGTACAAACTCTGTGGAAAGTAACATGGAGATAACTCAAAGAGCTAAAAGTAGAACTACCATTTGATCCAGCAATCCCACTACTGGGCATCTACCCAAAAGAACAAAAGACATTCTATAAAAAAGACATTTACATTCGAATGTTTATAGCAGCACAATTCACAATTGCAAAGATACAGAAACAACCCAAGTGCCCATCAATCCACGAGTGGATTAATAAAATGTGGTATATGTATACCATGGAGTTCTACTCAGCCACAAAGCACAATGGTGATCTGGCACCTCTTATATTATCCTGGATAGAGCTGGAGCCCATTCTACTAAGTGAAGTATCACAAGAATGGAAACATAAGCACCACATGTACTCACCATCAAATTGGTTTTAACTGATCAACACTTAAGTGTACATATAGTAATAACATTCATCAGGTGTTGGGCAGATGGCGGGGGAGGAGGGGATGGGTAGATACACACCTAATGGGCACGGTACACACCGTCTAGGAGATGAACATGCTTGAAGCTCTGACTCGGGTGGGGCAAAGACAATATATGTAACCTAAACATTTATACCCCCGTAATATGCTGAAATAAAAAAATAAATAAAAATAAAAATTCAGCTTTCTAGCTCCACTCCAAATTTCCTAAATCAGACCCTCTGAGGAAGGAACAAGGTAGGCTTCATGTGCATGCTTAGAAGAGTCCCGGGCTTGGTTTAATGCTCTGCTCTCTCCATCTTTACATTCTTAATGATTTGAACATAGGGCTTCAAACTTTCATTTTCCACCGTGCTCAGCTAATTACACAGCTGGTGCTGGAAGGAGCACTGAGAAATGTGCATTTTAACCCACCACTCTAGGTAACTTTGAGGTGTCTGCAGACTACACTGTGATACACACTAAAAATTAAAAATGATTGACTTTGAAGGTAAAAAAGCAAAGAAACGTTACCCTGGATGCACTTTTTCTCATATAGGAAGAGGGGGCTAGAGATGTGAGGGTAACAGAAACCATGGGAAATAGTGTAACCATGTCATCTTAGCGTTCATAAAAGCCAAGGAGTGAGAATCAGAGAAAAGCCAAATGCTATCCTTTTATGGAAGAACATTTTCAAAGTTCTGAGACCGATGGGATGGTACATTTGGCCAGAATTTCTAAAGGAAATATGGACAGGAAAAATTCAGAGACTCTAAGTACTATTTATAATACCCCATATTATAAACTTAATGTGCGCTCCAAACCAGTTTTATTAATCAGAAACCAAAGAGAAAATCTTCATATCTGAACAAGGAGGGTACTGAGCTCAGATGTTCAAGGTTTAGAAGATGCAAGAATACCAAAGATGGAGAGAATATGAAGAAAGTGTACAGAAATATGAAGCATTTGAAAGCTCTTAGGACAAAATAACAAGACCTTTTAAATAGATGAAGCAGAATAAAGAGATTCAAATGGGACCAAAAGCCAACACTGGAAAACTTGCACAAGAATCTGATGAGATGATGAAAAATCCTGAGGAATGAAGATTTCTCTCACCCAAACCAACCCCACAATCTTTCCACAAGACGGAGCACTAAATACCAGCACAAACATTGGGAGCTATCAGTTTTGATCACTGTCACTATGCTAGGCTATCTAGAAAAGATGCAGACACAGTACCAAACACAGAGGAGGTGCTTTATAGATATTATCTAAATTGCAATTCTGTGTTCAAATACAGAAAGTGTTCCCTTAGGCTGCCTCAGATAAAAAAGCTGCATTGAGTAAGAGTATTCCATAACATCAAATATATTCCAGGTGCTTCTCCACTGAGTTCTCTTGAACACAGATTAATCCCATCAAGTTCACCTCAGCAATTGTTTTTAACACCTGTGTATGAGCTTTCAGTTTCAGCTTCACTAGTTATTCACTGGTCTTGATCACTAATAAATAGCCTTTCTTGGCTATGCAGCAATAATACACTTGCTCAATTCACACACCTCAGGAAAAGTCTATAATTTATGACAAATGGTATAATGTTAAGCAACAAAGCAGAGGGAGTAGATTTATTCGTATTTTGTTTTGCTTCTTCTCCATCAAGGAAAATAATTTTCAAGCTGGCAAATCTAGAACAAACATCATTAGGAGGGAATTGAAGTGCAAGATAGGTACAGAGATAGTAAGGGAGTGCTTTACATTTTTAAATTAATTCAAGCCTTCAGGCCCAGATAAATTATGTCCCAGGATAGTTAAATGACTTGCAGGTGCGATCACGTAGCTACTGTTGTTAAACTCTAAGAAAGCACAAAGAAAAGTAGTCCCCAGAAGTCTAGAGATGGGCAAATGCTATTCCTGTTTCTCAACAGTTGGGTGTATGGGTGAGGGGGAGAAGAAATGGATTCTAGAAATTACAAACCCAGTGCGAGCCCGGACAAGATTCTTGAATGATGATTAAGTAGTCTGTGCGTTGCTCCCTTGAATGCAGTTACACCGTTTGTATTGTTCAACATTGTATCCTCAGAGTCCTTACCAGAATACCTACGGAATACCTTACTATATTTTTAGTAGGCACTTAATAAATACTTCTGTTTAGCAAGGAAGGTTGTGTTTGAAATCAGCATGAACTCACTGAGAAGTAACTTAAACAAGGTGCTGGACTCTCTGAGCCTCATTATTGTTTATGCTAGATAGGATAGACCCGGTTGGTCTATAGAGATAGTTCCAATATCTGAACATCTTAAATCAAAATGACTTACTTTTTGTTTACTTGTCATTTTCATGTGGGTAGACAGGATGTTCTGTTCTGTGCCGTCTTCACTCTGGGACTGAAGCTGGTAGAAGAGCCAAGCAGAGTGCTACCAGTTGCCGAGCGAGAGAGAAAGAAAAGCCCTGCGGGGAAAGACAAACCCACTCTTAACAGCTTCCATCTGGAAGTGATGTTGGCACCTGCACACACATTTGATTGGGCTAAGCAAGTCACGTGGTCATGCCTACTTTCAAGGGGAGAGAAAGTACAAACCCACCTGGTACCCTGGAGGAGAACCAGAAATATCTGGCTCAAAATACCAATGACTACTATAGTTATCAAATCTGTAAAATGGAAATTTTAATAGCAATCTGTATAGGCATGTTTTCTTCAGTTTTGTTTTTCAAGAAATGTCATAGCACTCTGTTTTTCTAAATCAATTTAAATCTATTGTTGAGCCCCTGGTACCCAGGGTGGTGAGTAATTTAGTAATAATCCCATTTTTGTTGTTTTTTTTGGGGGGGGAGTGGGAAGAGAGCAGCATTTATCTCCTTAAGGTTGTACAGATATCCAAAGAGTTTTCATCCTGCCTTGAAAATAATGAAAGATTGTCTACTCTTTATCATATCATGTTCACAGCTGAAAAATAGTCTAATCCCATGTGATCCATCAGAAAGTGGGCTTTTCTTGCTATCAATATTTCTATGCTTAGTTTGGCACAGTTTGTTTTGATGCAGTGTAGTATCTTAGCTGAGGCTAAAATCCTTGGCCAATTGTTTGGTCTCTATGATTGCACCTTGCAGCTGTCCCTTCTGAAGTCCTAAGTCCTTCTGTGTTGCTGCACAGCAACATAATTCCCATCATGATACATATAACATTCTTCCACAGCCTTAAGGAATATTTCATCCTCATAGGTTATATTTCTGCCTATGTACTCCATACTTCCCACCCCTTTCCAAAGACTGGTTTCTCTCCCATCCTCCTCTAGAATGAACTGGCTTAATCCTTTAAATGGACTTAACGTTTTCAAAAACAAAAGGTGGGGGAAGGAGTTTATCCTCAGACCATTTCTGTTTTAACCCTTGCAAAATCAATGCGCCTGAAGCAAGACAACACAAAAGGCTGGAAAAATTCTTGCTAAGAGGAATAAATACAAGTTAGGGTCTGAAAAAATTATCTTTAATAATATTTCAAGGTAATGTATTTTAATTTGGTGATTAAAGGAAAACATAAATAGAATCAAATACAGCAGCTGACAGTGAAGCTTTCAATAAATAGCAGTTTATATTATGACTATTAATATATGTTTGATTAATCATTTCTATATTTAAAAGTTACTCAACTGGTTATTTGAAGGATGATACCATGTGCCTCTATGGGGATTGGAAAAATAAGCACTGTGTCTGCAGGACACAATGTAAAATCTTACATCTAATTCTGCTCCTTCATTTTACAGATGAAGAATCATAATACATGAAAATTTTTCTCTAACAGAAATTTTACATTGTTCCCTTTGATGAGTATTACTCTTCAATTCTATTACTGTTTTCATTTCATAGTTTTACTGCTATTAAAAATAAGCCAATGGGGATCTATTTATTTATCACATAGTGAACTCTTATCAGAAATTACCTCTAATAACCTATAATTTGAAAATTATATTAGATATTCTTCAGTTTTATTCAAATACATAATCGGAAATCATCTGACCAGCAAAAATACCAAACAATCTTATATCCCCTCTCTGCCTTTTTAAGGGAAATGTTTCCTTAAATACTTTCCAGTATTTCTTTTCAGTACTTGAAAGAAGGCTCATTCTTAGGCAGATCAGTTTTAGGAAACATTATATGAGGGGTTAGACAATTGATTCTTCTAGAATCACCCATGTCTATGAGCCCTTTCATAGGATCCCAGTTGGAAGACCACAGTGCTACACAATGGAACCTATAGGGCCTTCTCCAATGAGAGCTCTGGGGTTTAAGTCATCTTAGTTTGGTTTGAGCAGGCACTTCTGGAATTCTTATAAAGTAACTTGAGAGAACCATTTAGCAACATGCAGTCCTGCCAATCACTTAGGAAATTATTGGAGGGATTCTATTAATATTATGTTTTTTAAATTTATTATACTTTATTATACATATTAACTCCACAGAGAAACATGAAATCAAGATCTTCAATTAATTATTATCAAACTAAAGGATGACAAGCAGTTTCAGTCTTAACAGTCTGAGGAAAAATGCCAAGAATCTGTAAACCCCACATTCTGACCATAGCTTTCAACCCTACACTTCATATGCACTTTCTGACACTTGCTGAAAATGTCACAGACTCATCGAGTGAAATCAGAACCAGTAAATAGTGAGGAAATCTTTCATTTGAATTGCTTTTTTAAATGTTATTTTAAGTTTTCTTTAAGTTAAAAAAAAATTTGTTTTTTTTTAAGTTTTTTAGTCTGAGGGTCATTGTTGTTACTGATGTTAAATATAGAACTTAAGAGAAAAAAAACTGATTTTCCCCCTCTTTATGAGTTTATCGTTTGTTTTTTCCAGACTAAGACTCCTTTTACTTTATTTTATGGTATTAATACAGAATCTCACTATAAGTCAAATTTCAATATAGAATTCTGTAACTGTAGAATTCGAATAGTAAGTTACGTACAAAGATACTGCAGAATTGTTCAAAAACAAAAACTTAAAGTCTATGAATGGTGATTACTTAAATAAATTATATTAAATAGTATATCTATACCACTGAGTATAGACTAAGTAACTGTATTAAAAATGACATGAGTATAAATACTAATTTGCAAAGATGCTTATAAATGTAAAAAAGCACATTGCAGTATAGCAGGTATTGTATGATTCCATCTATGTTATTAAGATATCTGTATGCGTGTACTTATTTTTTTATTTTTATTTTTTTTGAGACAGAGTCTCATTCTGTTGCCCCGGCTAGAGTGCCGTGGCATCAGCCTAGCTCACAGCAACCTCACACTCCTGGGCTCAAGCGATCCTACTGCCTCAGCCTCCCGAGTAGCTGGGACTACAGGCATGTGCCACCATGCCCGGCTAATTTTTTCTATATATATTATTTTAGTTGTCCAGATCATTTCTTTCTATTTTTTAGTAGAGACAGGGTCTCGCCCTTGTTCAGGCTGATCTCGAACTCCTGACCTTGAGCAATCCACCTGCCTTGGCCTCCCAGAGTGCTAGGATTACAGGTGTGAGCCATCGCGCCCGGCCCTGTGTGTACTTATTTTTAACTGCATAGATGATTTCTACAAGGATATACTAGAACTTGTTAACAGTTGTTACTTCCTGGGAGTGAGGCTGGTGAGCTGGTTGGAAAGGGGTCTTTTTCTTCCCACCTTCTACCTCACTCTGTAATTAAAATTTTTGATCAATATGTATTTATTGTATAATAAAATTATTTTTGCCATTTCTCTATCTTTTGATGGTTCCCATCAAGTATTAATATTTAATATATAGTTTTTATATAGAAAAATATATATGCTGCAAGCAAGATAATTCTATTCTTAAATAATCAGGAAATGCTCATTCACAATACAGTAATATTCATCTTTTAAATAATTTGTTCCAACGAAATAGCCACAACATAAAAAAATGAATGAGGAAATTGGAGTAAGAAGAAAGTAGGGAAGAAAATGAATTCAAACTAAGGATCTTTCCCCCAAAATTTTGTTAAACAGTTTGTTGTAGTTGTTAGAGATGGGCTGTTAACTGTTAGATGGGCTGTTTATTGTTAAACAGTTTGCTTCAGTTGTGAAAGAAGCTCTGTACTTCCATGTGTTCAAAGAAAATGGGAAAAATTATCACTTCTAAGAATTATGTAATATTCTGGAGCGAAGACCTAAGAGAAATTTCTACTACCCTTGTCCTTCAAAGTGATACTGTGTTTCATAGTAATCATCATATTTCTTCAAGAAAAGGAAAATGTCTAAGTAAGAGAATGACAAATCAAAGAATTATCAATTGATTCCCAAATCAATAAGTTTTTTCTCTGCAGTGTGTGGACCATAGAAGACTTTTTAAATAACCATTAAAAAAATAACAATTTTGCTTCCTGACATATTTGATCACACAGAAGGAGATATAGATAGCTGAAGACATGTTAATACTAAACTGAAGCCAAAGAAATTACTTAAAAAGATAACTGTAGGCCTTTGAACGAGAACAAAATATTATAATTTTCTTGATCTACAATATAGAAAATTGAGAAAAGACAAGGGAATCTATGTTGTACTGGTAAAATGCTGTAATATAGTGTGGACTTTGTTTTCACTGAAAAATCTAAGACTCTCTACCACTATAGATGCTAATATTTTCTTTTAGCAATTTCAGACTCATCTTTTCTTTTCATCATCTGGCCATATAAAAAGAAATAGACAAATCATATTAAATGTGTGCACAATCATATAAAAAAAGATAAAACATATGGTGGTATACCAAAATGCTCTTGTTTATAGATTAGTCCTTCCTTGTTTGAATTTAGTTTCTTAACAAAAGCATCCTAAGTTAGCCATCTCTCCCATTCTATTTTGACTTCATACCATCTATTAATGTGTGTTATTTAATCTTCACAACCTCTATTCCCACTCTGTAATAGTTTTCCTAGGGATTACAGAAAGGGCCTTAAGTAAAATGATAGATTTCTTCAGAGCTCTGATTTTATTTTTCTTTTGCCAAATATCTGATGTGAGAAAAAAAATTCACTCAAGTGTGTTGGTGTATTATACTACACATATATAGAAAGAGTCTATTAAAGTTTAAAACAAGCTCTGAGAACTTTCATTTTTTGAAGTTTTCATTACAAAGAAGAAAGAGAGAGAGGAGGGGAAAGAGGAAGAAAAGGAGGAGGGGGAGAAATATTGACATAACATCAAAGAACTATGGCTTATTTCCATTTATCAAATTAATACTTTAAATTTAAAAATGCAATGTCTGTGTTAAAACTTTGGACAAACATCAAAGAACAGAAACTTGAAGCTGTGTGGGAATATGAGCTATGGGTCCTTCCTTACCCCTCCCTCGATCCTATCCTCTTCTTCACCCTCATGCCTACTCTGGTCTGCCTTCTATGTGAAGAAATTCTGCTAAGCATTTTCAAAAATTGGCTCCTTAGTCCTGGTTCTTCTGGTGATTCTGAGATTGGAAGGGCCACGAAGCTTCTCAGAATTCTCACCATGGAGGAAAGGTGTTCCTGTCTACATTTCTCCAGAACATTGCATAGACACACGAATAAAATGCCCAAGCAGGGAATTGGAGTAAAGAAGAGGCCAAAGAGGAGTGAGTCTATAGATGTCTGTGTGAATCTGTATCACGGGTGCAGTGTGGTAGGACTATGTCTTAATACTCCAGACTACTGTAGTACTTCAGTTATTGCAAATCAATAAAAAATGAATTATTAATCTATAATTTGACATTGTACCAATAAAATGTTTAGGTTTATGAAAATCTGGTGCTAAAGTTCACTTGGAAAACAAAACATTCAAGAATGCAAAGGATATTTTGAAAAAAGTGTATGTGTGTGAGAGAGAGAGAGAGAAAGAAAACAAAGAGAAAAAGAGGAGAAAAAGGAAATTTGACTTGCCAAATACTAAGGCTTATTATAATATTAAAATATTTAAAACAGAGTGGTACTGGACAAAAATAAGCAGACAGTGTAACGAAACAGATTATTTTAGAAGTCTAACAATAAAGCAAAATGTAATATATAAGGGAAATGGTTATGATACAAGTGATAGTTCATATCATAGAAAAAGTGAGTTATTCAACAAATGGTGTTAAGACAACTAGATATACCTCTGTGGGAAAATTTTTTTATGGCTACATCCCTAATTTCCTATACAAAAAAATAAATTCCAGATGAAATTTGTATATAAAGAAGATGAAACCATAAAAGCAGTGAAAAAAAGAGATAATTAAAAAATACATTTGGCATTAGAAAGTACATTCTGAATATGACACAAAACTAGAAGTAATAAAAATGTTAATATGTCAATAAAATAATATTTTAAAAATATCTGTTTGGCAAAAGCCAATAATGTTAAAAGACAACAACTACAATTTTAAAAACCTTGAAAAAAATACTTGTAACACATTTAAAAATTAGTATAGAAGAAGCTCCTACAAGTCAATGAGATCAACAACATGACAGAAAAATAGGCAGAAAAACGGGCAGTTCATAGAAAAGAAATAAAATGATTTTAAGCATATATACATGCTTAATCTCCCTTATTTTAGAAGAAACACAAATTAAAACTACAGTAAAATTCTAACATTCACTTAGATCAAAGGTCAAAAAGTTTGATAACAATAGGAAATAGGAGCTCTTGGTTCTTACCAGCATATGAACTGGTACAATATTTAGGGAGTGAAATTTAGCAACATATATCAAAATTGAAAATGCAAGATTTTTCCCCCAGAAATGCCACTTCTAGGAAGTTCATCTAGTGTATTCTTGCATTTGTATGAAATGATACTCTCACAAAGATGTTCAATGTTGTAATATAAGAGGTTCATAATAATGTAAGTGGCTACGAATAGGATGTCAATTAAATAAATTATGCTATATCCACACAAGATACACTGTGCAGCTATTAAAAATAACAAGGGAATTTATATACAACTCACACAGAAGACAAAAATGATCATATCAGAGATGACATCACCTGGAGCTTAAGAAGGTGCACGTGGATATCCAAGTTCTGACAATGGCCAAGAACAGAGTATGAGGGCAGAAGTCCAGGAACGTATTTCACATAGCCAGCCAAGAAAACTTTAAGGCTAAAAACAAAGCAAAACCAGTTACCACTAATCTTAAGAAGATAAACATTATGAATGATGAAAAAGTTAACAGAGTGAATAAAGCTTTTGTAAATATACAAAAGGAACTTGCACACTTCTCAAAAGGCCTTTCTCTTGAACCTGTGCAGAAAGAATTGATTCCTCAGCCGCGTCATGAAAACGAACCAGTTAATGAAACTAAGAGATTAATGGCTCAGTTGTAATACAGGGATGATATATCTGATTCCCCAAAGAGACCAATAAATTAAATGTTTTATACAATTTTATTTTTAAAAAATCTTGTTAATGTACAGGCATTGGCACATTTAAAAAACAAACTGCATAAACAGATCCTTCCTATAATCTAGGAAAGTGGAATGTCAGAAGTCAACAAAATGTGATAAACTTAAAGTGCTAAAACAGAAGGCACTTCACAAAATCTGTTCACTGAAACAGTTATATATCCTCATTTACAACCTTCACTTTATAAGTGGCAGTGAATGTTTGCATTGAAGGACATACAGAAATACAATTTCATGGCAGTAAAAATATAAGACAAACAAGTGATGAGCCCTTGGCAAGCTTATTTTGTTTTTGCTGACCTGTAGTGTACTTTAACTTTTCTCTCATAGGAGGGGGGAAAAAAAAACAGAAGAATTCAGAACTGGAAGAAAAGCTGAAATCCCAGAATGTAATTACTTGGAGGGTGGGGGTGGGGTAGGGAAGTTGGTGGATATTAAATCACTTTTCCCATGGGAAAAAAAGGTCATATCATATAAAGATATATAGAAAAATAGCTATAGATATAGTAAAGAAGCTAGGTGCAGAAGAGTATCTACAATATACTACTATTTGAGTAAAGACAGAAAAAGAAAGGAAATACACACATATATGCACATATATATGTTTTTATATTGAGACTGTCTGAAAATCAGCAACAGTGGTAACTTCTGCAAAAGGAACAGGTAGCTGGGGCCTAGAATGGAAGAGAGGTCTATTTATTTTCTATATACCCTTTTTGCATTTGCTGTTATGGGAATGTTCTACCTTTCAGAAATTTTTCATTAATTAATTAATGTTTAAAAGAAAGAAAATGAATTCTAAAGAGATGAATTTGTGTCTTACTGCCAAATGGCAGATATGAATATGGAGACAAGTACAGAGACTTTGTGCAAAATTAATTCTACATTTGGAACTACATTTCTCCTTTGAGAAACAGTGATTGAATAAAAATCCACATAGGTACTTGTTTTCAAAAGATATTTTTTCCTCTGAGTTTCTTGTATTCCTCTCAGAGCTCCTGTTTGTTTAGAAGCCTTTAGAGAGGGAAGGCAGAATGCCTCGGGGAAGTCCTAAATGCACCTCAGCTGTAGCTGGCTCCTATTTGGGCAAGTAATCCTGAATGGGAGATTTGAGAGTCTGATGCAGATTTCAAGGCTAGGAATTCCAAAGGTGAAAGTGCATCTTTGTAATTGAGAAGCCCATGTAAACCACAAAGGTCAACATACTGTCTCTAAGCCAAGCCAGCAACTACAATGCTACCTAAGAGATGAAAAAGGAATCTTCGTTAGAGCAGCCTTCTTCCCTGAGTGTGGCATTACTTGCCTCATTTATATATGGGGCTTCCAGAGCTCTGCTTTTTCTTCGTATCCCATAACAGCCTTTTCCCTGAATTGCATGAGAGGAGAGGATGAATTGGGAGTATGCTAATAAGTTATAGCGCCAGGTTTGATTTATGTCCTTTCCTCGTTTTCTGGTGGCTTCATTGGAGCATCTGTGAAAGCTGGTGCCTGCCGGTTCTTCCTTGGCAATGTTACAGTGCAGTTCACTTTATTGGAAGGGTCTAATACTGGAAGGGTCTAAGGTGGAAACTGAACAACAGCAGGTTCTAATTCATTCTTCCCTTAGTACACTAAAGATATCTGAATTTAAGGGCCCAGAGGATGTAGAGCAGCGGGGTATTCATACATATGATGGTCCCTCAACCTAATAGGGATACAGCTCTAAGCTGCTCTGTGTTCCACACAGCGTGGTGGATCTACATAGCATCCTTTGGGGCAGATGAGTGTGTGTGTGTATGAAACCAAGGAGGTTGCAATAGGTTGTTCAGCTATGTCTACTACTCCTTGAGCCTCTAAGAAAAGAAAAAGATATATCTTCTGGCATAGACTTTCCACCCTGGGGAGTCACAACCAGGCCTAGGCATAGACAATAGCTTAAAGTAAGCCTGTTGGCTTTCAGACACTTTCATTTCTATTTTTGAACCTTGAGCTATATAACTTTTCTAGGCCTGAGCTTCAGACCTATGCACTGAATTTTTCCCAATTCTCACCCCCTTCTTTTCCTTCTGGTTCTTTCTTCTTTCCCATCAAAATCCTTACCACCCATTTCTTCAGTGTCAGATTTTTCTGAAAGAAAAATAAAAGTACTCTAATGCATAGCTAACACTCTAATATATGTGCTAATGTTATACCTTCTTACACAACATATTTGCATTTAAATAGGGTTGTCTGGAGATTCAATGATTTAACCCAAAAGGATTAAATGTCTCACATTTGTATAGCACTTGGTAGATTATTTCAAAGGGCTTTCCACAAAGAAAGTTCTCATGAATCTCTGAGTCACCCTGAGGCAGGGAGAGTAGGCATTTTAATTTACATACACATTGTTGATAACTTGGGGCTCTGAGAAGTTAGCAGCTGCCCCGGAGTCACACAGTATTATTGACTGAGGTCTGCCCATTCCTATTTCAGCATTCTTTTTTTACCACATCTGGGACATCCAGAAATAGACGTAAGCAAATGAATACCTGTGTGGTCATGGCATGTAAGTGCCCAGTGGCTCCATCTGCTCAGAGGGCCTACGGTATTCAAGGGACAAAGCTGCAGATGGGGATGGGGTTAGAGATTCTATTACAAATGCAGATTTCTGGACCTAATTCATTTAACAAATCAAAAACACAATCTTTGATGCACATGACATGTTGAGAAAACTTGAATTATTCTTCCTTCCTAGTACAGATCTATGTCATTTCTATCCTAAAATTCTCTGTTTACCATGGTCTCATAGATAGCTTAACTTTTTTGGCATGTCACTCAGAACTTTCTACAGTATTGTTCTAGCCAGCATTCCCCATTTACTTCCTTACTATTTTTTTTCACTTTGATCTCTGTATATATTTTGTAATTTTTCCCCTCGGGGCTTTCCAACCACGAGTTGCCATTATTTCCATTGCCTGATGCTACACATAACTTTTCTCAACCAGCTGAGATTTGTTCTTCCTTTGAACTCACAACACTCTATTCTGTGTTAGTTCTGTGACTTTTGATAAATGCAGATAGTCGTATAGCCACAATCAAGTACAGTTTCAGCTCTGAGAAATTCCCTTACATCCTGCATAAGAAACCCCTTCTCCTTATTCAAACCCTGGCTGATGATTTTCATTCATGTTATATTGTGTATCTCTAGTTTACTCCATTTTCTTGTGGAATATGATTCCACTGTGTGAATGTACAATTTGTTTATCCATTCACAAAAGGACATTTAGATTGTTTCTACTTTTGGGGTATAGTTGTTATAAACATTTGCATATAGTTCTTTGAGTAAACTTAAGTTTTATTTTTCTTGATTATCAATTGTAGTTTTTTTTTTTTCATTTTAGGCATTCTTATAGGTGTGTAGTGGTATCTCATTGATTTTAATTTGCATTTTCCTAATAAATAATTAATGATGTTAAATATCTTTTCATGTGTTTATTTGTCATCCATATATCTTCTTTGGTCTAGTGTCCAAATCTTTTCACGTATTTTTTATTGGGTGGTTTGAGAATACCTTAAATATTTCAGATACATGGCTTCTATTAGGTACATGTTTTACAAATACTTTTCCAAGTCTCCAACTTCTCTTTTCCTTTTTTTAACAGTTTCTTTCAGAGAGAAGATTTGAAGTTTTGATGAAGTTTAATTTATCAAGGGAGTATACTTTTGGTGCCATATCTAAAGAATCTTTGCCAAACACAAGGGCACACATATTTTCTCATTTGTTTTCTTCTAGGAGTTTTATGTTTTTCATTCCAATCGCTGACCCATTTTGAGTTAATTTTGCATATGTATCATGTTGGGTCCTTTTGCTGGGAAAACTAACCTTTCATTGTATTGTCTTTACAACTTTGGTAAAAATCAATTGACCGTGTATGTGCAGTTTGGGGTGACTTATTTTGTTCCAGTGATCTATGTGATAACTTTTTTATTAATAACTCTTTATGGCACTGTAAAAAAAAATCACTTTCTATATTACATCAGAATTACTTAATCTGCCTTCTTGGGCTTTTTTACTAAATTGTGAACTGAGGGCAGGCTCTAGGTCTGAAATATCTTTTCATCTTCTGATTGCTTAGCCCAAAGCCTTGTACAGAGAAGACAATTGAGATGGGTAGAAAGCATGGTTTCAAATCACATTCTTATTTATATACTTACCATCATAGTGTTTTTTGCGACAGGACAAACTTAAGTTGGCAGGTTGAATAAAAGGAAGAAAATAATGCTTTTCCCTTTTATTCCTACAAAGATCCATATAGTTTTACAAGAAATAAAGATCACCCAACTAATTTGAAATTAGAAAAAAAGTGTTTTATCCATTGTTGCCAGAGCCGCATTTCAGAGCCACCAGATTCACACAGCATCTCTTTTGCTGCAAGGAATAAAATAGAACTTGCTAGAAGAAATTCACGAGGATTAGTTAGAGCTGTGGAATATTTTCAAGTTAAGGTGAACCCATTCTGTAAATAGAGGTAAATAGCATAAAAATGTTAGATGTGTAGATGTTCTTATGTGTATATTCATGGGGTATTAATATTAGTTGTTATATAGTCATGCTAAACATTTGGGGATTTAGCTTTCATGTTCTGAAACTATTTAGAAGATGAGACAAGTGCTGCCTTTATTTTTTGTCAGTACCATCTGAATAGTGAGCCTCAGTTTCTAGTATTGTCATCTGCTCAAAGCCAGTTTAATCATGTACAGCAGGTTAAAGAGCAAGTGACCTTTTCAGGAATGAAGGGAGCAATAACTATATCAAATGAATTGTGTCTTTTTCATCTGCTAGGACAGATGTTAGATTGTGTTGGCATTTGCACAAATGCAAAAATAATTTCAACTACGGTTATTAATTTATAGAAGAATTTCTATTACCCAGTGCCTCAGTATGATAAATCTTATTATCACTCTTGTTCTCATATACCTTTGTCAACATTTGCTGAGACATATGCAGGAAGATTTTGTTCTGGGAAAAGGTCACCTCAAGCTGACTGATAGTGTACTGACATTGTAAAGATGATTTAGAGTGTCCAGACATTACCAAACCAACTGCCAGTTTCAGGCGAGGTAGTTAAGTAAATTTAAAATTGCTGATAATCAAGGAGGAAAGAGCAGGGGGTAGTTTTTCAGAAATCTTTGGATATCATCTAATTTAGGCATCGCTTAGGATACTTAATCTCTTCAATTTCTTTCAAATCCAGTTTATCACATCCTTTGTCGTTTTGAAGTATTTTTGTCTCCTTTCTCTTTAGCTGCCAGTCATGAGAATGAAAAGCACATGGTTTCTAAAGCCTTTATTGACATTATCATCCTATACCTAACACCAATGGGGGCTAAAAGATTAACATGAGAAAATAATTGCAAAGATTGAACTAACATTTTTATTACAAAATACATGTGCATGTCTCTTTTTAAAGTCTTTTCATAGTGGAAAAGTTTAAAAATAAGGTACAAGAAAGAAGCCCCATGCTTCCTAATTATACAACTTTTGAAGATTTCTTTCATCTATTTCTTGCTTCCTGTTATTTTTCGTTTACTTTGCTGCTAGAGTATTTTAAATAAAATTCCACACATCCTATCATTTCATCCATCAATGCTTATATGTCTCTCTAACAGAGAAAAACATTTTAAAGATATAATCACAGTTACATTAGCATACCTAACAAAATTACCAATAATTATTTTATTAATATATCACCTAATATTCAGTCCAAGTTTAAACCTTCCCAGTTCTCTCAAAAATATATTTTTACGGTTGGTTTATTTGAATCTGAATCCAAACAAGTTTCACACATCACTTGATTGACATCTGTCTTAAATTTCTTTTAATCCATAACACTTTCCCTTCCCTCTTCCAACTCTCTCTAAATATCCCCCTCCACCCTGCTCTAGGTTATTTGTTCTATGGAATTTGTCACATTATAGATTGATATTTTTTGTGGGTTCATTTAGCATATTTGTCTAGATTTATTTTCTATATATAATGATTGCATCTACAAGCTTGATTAAATTCAAGGATTCAGATTTCATTTTATTTGGCAAAACATGTAAGTGCTTCTATTTACTTCTTATTTCATCATCTCAGTAGACACATAATATCTGATTTTCCTACTTTTAATGAAATTAACATTGATCAAGAGGTTCTGCTTAACCTATCTGTTACAAAGTTGCCATCAATTTTTTACCTAATGGTTTTAGCAGCCGTCGATGATTGCTATCCAGATTAGTTATTGTGTTAGGTTTTGCAAAACACACATTTTCTATTATCCTTTCTCTATTAGTGAGATTCTTCTATGCATCTTTTTAAATATGTTCAATATATAACACTTATTTTCCCAAATACTTTTATGATATTTTTACCTTGTCAGAAAACAAAAGACTGTAATTCAAAATAATGGCAATAATCTTATAGTACGAAACAAGAAAGAGACAAGGAGATTTTCAGCTGTCCTTTACTGGAAAACAACAACACCACTTGATTCGATTCCCTGGAGCACATGACTATGCTGTCAAAAAGAACAATCACTATCTAGAACACAAATACATAAATGTCTAACATTAGCAAATTGTGTCAGAATATAAGTGTATAATGTAATATTAGATACAGACAAAAATTTGTCTATGGAATTTTTGATTAACATTCATCAGTGTAAACTCCCACTGGAATAAAAATTACATGAGGACAGATTTTCGTCTGTTTTATTCACCTCTGGATTTATAAGAGAAATGCTTGGCACATCAGGCTCTAGGTAAACATTTATTGAATCAATACTAAATCAATGAGTTGAATAAAATAAAGAGGAAAATCCACTCTGGTCACTGTGGCAATAGTTTATCACTGAGAATTAAGAACTTACGTTAGGAATGCATGTGTGCCACCATATGTAAAGTCTAAGGGCTTTAAATTATTTACTTAGTTCCCTTGCCAATAAAACACAGGTATCTCTAGATCAAAGATTCAATGACATAATCTTTATTTCCTATTTCTCCAGTCAGAACTAATTTCATATTGTTTCCTCCATGTTTACAAATCCTTATTGAATGGATGAATGAAAAATTCACTAGTTTACTAAGATTGCCAATGAAATGTGTACCCAATTTTTCTCTGTAGAAAAGGAATAAATATCCTTGATGTTTTAACATTTCTGACCTATAGTGGGTTTCTTGTTATTTTAATTGATTATACTGTTACTAGGATGAGAATAAATGCATTGAAAATTTCCTTCTGAAATTAAAGAAAATCTAGAGCACAATTTTTAAAAAATCTTATAATGCCAGATTTCTTTTTATTGAAAAAAGAAAAATGCTTTTTCTGGTGATCCTCTTTCAACTTTTCTGACAACTCCTTGCTTCTTATATGCTTCCTCTTCTTTTCATCTTCTATTTATAAAGGATGATGTTCATTATTTCTCCCTTAGTGAATTTCTTGACTCTCACAATATCAATAAAAAGTTACTTAAATTTATATCTCTCTTACACACGCACATATACATGCACAAACTGTATCACCAGTTCTGATCTTTTCCCCATGCTATGGGTCTGCATTTCCAGATGCACAACGCCTCAAACATGTCTAAAGCCAAGTTCCAAACAGAGTTCCAGAACAGTTCCACTAGCTCCCATGGAATTTATTATTTCTGCCAATATCATTTTCCCAGTCTCTCAAGCTTAAAATCTTGTTATCACCCTTGTTATCACCTCCTCTATCCGTTTTGTTATCCACCTACAATTAATCACAAAATCCCATTGGTTTGACTTCCCTAATCTCTTAAATTGGTCTCTTCTGTTCCATTCTCATGGTCCCTTCTCTCATTACTGCTCAGCTTAACTATCAGAATAGCCTCTTAATTGATCTTCAGTCTTTCTCTACTCCAATCAATTTTGTCTATTGCTGCCAGGTTAATCTTCCCAGTGCACAACTGTAGGTATGTAACCTTCCTACTCACAAAACTCAGTAGCTCCCTATTATTTAGGGGATTAAATTCAAACTATTTTGTTTGACATTTATGACCTTTACCTGAATCACCCACAACATATGCCCTGATTGCCAGCCAAAGTGAGTTATTTCCTACTTTCCAAAAAAACATCAAGATTTCCTGCTCCCTTTCTTTGATTGTTTCTATCTGGAATGTCCCCGTTCCATAGCACTTTTCCTATCCATGTCCACACAAATACTCTCATCCCTCAAGACATTATACAAATGCCATACCCTCCCAGGAGACTTTTCTACTCACCTTTTCCTTGTGTGGTGGCCTCCTTCTTTTCTGAATTCCTACAGAATTTTGTTGCTACTTCTCATAGAACAATTATCACATGTGAACTTATATTGTGACTATTCGTATACTTACTATATCTTTCCTTTAAAAAAAGAAGCCTGGTTTTTAAATATGTTCACAAGCTGGCCGATGCGATGGAGTGATAGCAAATAGGAAGCAATTTCACACGAACAGTTTTTACTGCAGAAAAGAAAGAAGCTATATGAAGCAAAAACATGTTCCAGAGAGAGGAATGGGTTAATCTCCATTGGTGGAGAAAGACATTAAGGACTCCCAGATGGTTTCCTTTTATTGGCTTGGTCTGGGGGAGGGCTTACAGGGGTGTGGGATATTACCAGCTGATTGATATACGTGATTGTCAGGTGTTCTGCATTTTCCTGTAGTCCCTTCCCCTGATTGCTTCCCCACGCCCCTTCTCCACCCCTAGGGAACCACCCTCCTGGCCTGTATCTGCCACCTGCAGATTTGGTTCCTGCCTAACAACACCACTTGTATGTTAACTGAAATAGTCTTATTAATGTAGCTACTGTGCTGCTGTTAGCCAGAGGTTACCAGGCTCTTGGCTCAGAGCAGGACACTAAAAATAATAATAATAATAATAATAAAAATGTATCACAACATCGAGCATGAAAACTTAAAGAACAGGAACCATGCTTTGCGCTACTTTTATGCACATCACATGGAAGCTAATACAGTGCTGATCATGTTTTCACTAATACATTCTTGCTAAATGAATGATTTGTATAAACTATAATATTTGTTTTCAATATTCCTCAAATAATAAAGGATTCATTATTTTGAAATAAGCTGATCAAAATCCCCTAATATCCTGATTTGTTTTTCACCCTTCTAAAGACAAACACAAAAGTCACAACCAAACAAGATGATTTCAGAAATTGAATTCCTTTAAATAATTCCCTGGCAATAAACATTCAGAAGGCCTTATCAGTTGCTAACAGTTCTTTGTCTACTACTTCTTTGTCTTCTATTGAACTCTTGTTCATAATGACAGTCATAGATCACTGCCAGATCCTTCTTCAGCAATGAAAGATCTATTCTGTCTACTCTATTTCATAAAACAAACAAGTACTTTAAACTTTTTATATTTTCAAAAGCAAAAGTTCACGCTAAAAGCGTTCTTGAATACAAAGTTAAGGAGATATCACACCAACATAATCTATTTGAGTTCAAGTTAAAATGATTTACTACGTAATTAAAGCTACAGCAAGCTTTAATTCAGAGCTCCCCACTACTCCTGACTCTATGGGGAAAAGCTGGACTAGCGAGAAACTCTAAAAATTTTAAAAGCATCTCTGCTGCTGTGCTACAAAATGAACATGGATAAAGCATCTCAGTTATGTTTGCTAGCTCTAGAAATGGATAGTTACGTAAATATTCTTGATGGGCTTAAGAATGACATACCTCGGTTATAGAGCTGTGATAGACTGAACTTCAGGTCTGCAGTGAGAGAGTTGAACTCTCTCACTGAGTATCTTGGGAAAGGAAAGATAATTGAATTAAACAAACGCTTGACAAAGTGATATAAAAAAAAATAGAGCAGGGAGAATTCTCCATTGTTGTCTCACAAGAATTTCTTTCTGGTTTCACCTCTAAATAGTTGGATATATGTTGGCAGAGCACCTAGCTTCTGTGGGCCTCAGTTTCTTCTTACACAGTGCAAGGAAGTTGAACTACATGATCATCATGGACCCTTCCTGCTTTCTATCTCTTATGAAGAAATAGACAATGAACATGTAAATTAGCGGTATAACTTCAGATAATGACAAGTGCTATGTAGAAAATACAGTGAAACAAAAGAGTGACTAGAGGTGAGGCGGTGAGGCAGTGAGGCAGGTAACATTGAAGCTGACACTTAAGTGTTAAGAAGACAGTTGGAAGGCAATGTGCTAGGCAGAGGGAAGAGGAAGGCCTTGCGTCCCAAGGCAGGAAAAAGGCCACTAGGAAGGCTGAGATAGTGATAAGATAAGACACTGGGAGGTGAGTCTATGGTAGAGTCTGGGTTGGAGTTTAAGACTAACGATGAAGGGCAGCCATTGAAGGGTTCAATGCTTGTAGAGTGAGATGATCTGATTTAAGGTTTAAGGTAACCATGTGGGGTGTTATGTGGGGAACAGTCTGTAAGGAAGCAAGAGTAGAAACAGGAAAGGCAGAAGGGGGAGGATGGTGGTATGGACTTCAGCAGTAAGACAACAGCGAGAAATAGTTGAACTTACAAATATGTTTAGGAGAGTACAAATGTTATCAAGCAAATGGGTTCTCTGCCTGATGTGCACAGAAGCTAATATCGGTTTTTGAGAAAAGAAAGTTTTTATTGCAAGGCTGGCCAGCAAGGAGACAGAAGTTTGGCTCCAATCTATGTCCCCCATTTTGGGTCTGGGGCAAGTTTATAGGCTCAGAGGGAAAGGGAAAGGATTTAGGAATTTTGGCGTGGTAGGGTCTGATCGGAGGGCTTCAAATGTGACCATTTACAGTAAGGTATGTTGAGGTGGATTTTAGTTCCAGGTCTTCTAATCCAACGGACCCCTCACTTCTAAAAGAGTTCCAGTGTTCAGGTTTCAGTCATGTCCCATCTTCTTGTTCCCGAGGGGAGGAATCTTTGGTTCTGGATGTTGTTAGAAGTCAAACATTTTCCTGTTGCGCATGCCCAGGATATATGACTTGCAGTTTGGGCTGTTATACCTACAGGGTAACTTGACATTTTGTTATCAACAGAGCAGGCCTGGTTTGGGCTGGTCTCATGGATGCACATGTTTTTATCCACAGTAATAATTTAATCTAAGGGCCTGACTGTTAGTAATTTGCAACCATTTAATTGTATATGTGGCTGGATCACAGTGGGGATGTCAATATTGAAAATGGAGATTTGAGAGACCTCAGCTTACAGATGGTACTTAAAGCTCCCTGAGTGGATAAAATCTTGAATGCTCTGATATTCACCTTTTTATCGTCTAGCTGCAGAAAAATTGGATCAGGTACATTGAGTCATTCTTATTAAATAGTTGCCATGGTATTTTGAAGTTCTTTGTGCTGATTTAATGAAGTGAGACAGATGGGGAGAGAAGCTATAAAGTGTGTTTCTGAAAATGCATGGTTTTAGTCGTAGTTTAATTTAAGGCTTCGCTGTCGGTACTTTATAACATGCAGTATTTTCCGGGCATATCTTCACCTACAGTTGTTTTTTTATCAGATTGAAAAGGAAGACACAAGTTTTATGATCGAAATTTACTTTGATTGTGCCCCATTACCATTTAGTTTCTGATCTATCCAAAGCCAATTGATTTCCGATCAAGAGCAAAGTTTTCTTTAATTTTAAATCCATTTAATTAATTGTTTTAATTCCAAAACTAACAGAGTTGCAGGGAAAGTTTCTTTTTAAGTTTATTCTTAACTGGAAAAAAAAAAAAAGAAGATAGTAGAAACTGGAAACAAAGGCTTCTATTCTTAACAATAAGTTCTTTCTCTTTATAATAGAATCTGATTTCACCTTTATTTTCCTCTTTTCATTAGGATTCTAAGATAAACGCTTAAATCTGCTTTACATAAATGGTATGAAAAACAAAGAGCTTATTTCCTTAACAGACAAAAACCCTTATAAATTGGTAAATGGTGCACATCCCAACCAAAAAAAAAAAAAAAAAGGGCGAAGGATATAATCAGGCAGTTCACATATAAGATGCTTAACCTCAGTTTATACACATTGTCCTCTGATTTTTTCCCTAAATTTATTATTGTAGAATAATAAATTCTAATTTTGAGAAATGTACCATATAGCCTGTATACCACTGGTCCTTTATTTCACTTTTCTTAGCTTCTTAAACTATTTCTCTACATCTGCTTTGTTCTCCTAATGTATCTCTGCTTGTAATCCTGATCAGCAGAATCACTTTAGATCTAAGCAGGAGGAAACTGAGGAAATGTAGGTAGGAGATACTGCTGGTACTGAATATGGACCACCAATTCTGAACTCCCTTCCCCTCTTGAATTTTTTTTGGTACATTTTCTAAATTCTTTTTTAAAAACTAAATCTTGTTTTCCCAGTTTCTAACTGATCTACTTTTTCAAAATTTTTTCTGTATTTATTCTTACAGGTTCATGTACATCTTTCTACACATCAAAATGTCTAAGTGTTTTGTGAAATTTCCTAAAGGCAAACCCAATTCCGATTACTATTGAACATCAATTAATATGTAAGCATTTCATTGAAAGGTAGAATAGAAAGTTTCTGAGAATTCACACCAAGAAAAGGACTCTCAAAATGGCATCTTAGAAATGAAAACTAGGAGTTGCAACTTATGCAGATGTTAGTTCTAGCAGGTGACAGTAAAATTGCTCTTAGAATAAAAATATTCCTTTGAAGAATCTCTTAAATTACGCTTAAATATAAAAAGCTAGGCTTTGGATATTTAAATTAGTTTTTCCTCAAAAAGAAAAACAAGATTGATCAAAGTGGGCCTGGCAGTCAGGCCTAGTGTAAAGAGGGAGGTGAGGCACTTTCTTGGTAGAGGACAAGGAGTCAAATAAAGTCCTCCTTACAAAAGCACTTCTTTGAATATTTTTTGAGTTTAATTCTCCTTTCATGTAGCTCTATTCTATCATAGTATTTGATCCATCTTTGGGTATTTCTAACTTTTTACCTATATAATGACTAACATACTTCATATTAGCTGATCAACAGAATTCAAAACTCTGGGAAGCACAGAGCAGACGGTGGATAGAGATACATGGTAGTGACAGTAGGCGTTACCGATAGCTGCTGCAATCTCAAGGATGGTCCTCGTGTAAACCATAATAGGAAAATATGCTAGATGACATATTGCTCTTCTATTACACCAGTGTAACTAACATCTAACATGGTTGACAAACCGTTACCCAGTGCCTCGATTGCAGACAGTGGTCCAGCTCTGACTGGAGTCATAATCCTGAACTGGCCACCTCACACATGCAGCAGAGGCAGCTGGATGCACAGTCCTTAGGTGGGTACTCCACCTATGAAGCAGAAGCCACCTTCCCTTCAATCCCCCAAATGCCTTATCGACAAACCCAGACATTGCCAGCTAGTCTGCAACTCTTGGAGACATTGTTTTCAAAACTGAAATCAGATAAAGATTGTTTGGCTTTACCCCATATCTCTTCCCCTTAAACTCACAGCTCAAACTCAGGGCTGAATTGGGTTTCCTGCTTGGCAACTTTCAATCTTTTGTCCCTTAGTACATATGAATTTTCTTTTTCCTTTCAGGGTTATAAAGAAATTAGTGAAAGAATTAGCTAGATTACTGATAACTATTGATAAAAAATAGACTGAAATATGGATATAAGAGGCATATTTTGCTATAACAAACTAAAAAGCAGCAAAAGCAGTACCTTCTTTTAGTTTGAAAAGAAATTATTTTTCAAGTTAAGAAAATTAATTAAATCAAACCCTACCAACCCACTCTCAGATAATAATCCATCAGAAACAGATTTTGAAAATACTAAAAGAGAATGTTGTTGGAGTATGTGGGCTGAGAAACCTTGAGTAGAAAACAAAATGTATCCAGTACATTCTACTGCAAAGAAGCAAAAATGGACTTCTTTGAAATACCTGAGAATTTAAAGAGACAAGTCTGATTTCAATTGCATGAAACTTTTTATTTTAACTTTTATGGATATTGTGTATTTCTGTACCCCCAAATTTATATTCTTAGAAAGATACTCATTTGAAATTTGCCCTCAGGTTTACACACACGCACGCACTCACACACATACACACACGCACGAGTACAGACAGCTTACATAATCAAATTGTAAGACAGAACATAAGAAATAACACTTGAAAACTGAGTATAGAACTCTGAATTTTCCAAAAATTAATAATGGTAAGGGATAGATGTTTTAATCAGTAAAATCTACAAGATCTCATATGGTGCCCCCAATCTTAGAGCTTGGTAGTCATTCCTTTTGCCTATCCCAAGCTCTTTCAGTCATGATGGCTATGTACAAAATTGTACCCAAATTTAATGTCTTAATATAAAAATAACTACTTATCTCAGTTTTTGCAGGTCAAGAATTTAAGAGGAGTTCAGTCATGAAATTCTGGCTCAAGGTCTCTCAGGAGGTTGCAGCTAGATGGCTGTGGCTGGGTCATCTCCCAAATTTCTTTACTCACATTATGGGCATCTGATCTGGGGCAATTCAAACGGCTGGGGATTGAAACTGCTGGGGCTGTCTGGACATCTTTCTCCATCTCTTTTTGATTTATATGATCTCTCTAGCAATGCAGCTTGAGGGTAGCCCAGTTTCTTATGTACCAACTCAGGCATTCCAAAGAGTGTGTATCCCGAGAAAGAAAGAGCCAGCTAGAATCTATACCACCTTTTATGACTTTGCTTTCTACCACATTTGTTGATGGAGTCAGTTAAAAATTTCTGCTCAAGTTCAAACGAGAAGAAACACAGATGACACCATTTAATGGAAGAATGTTAATACCATATTGTAAGAATGTGATACAGGATATATACTGATGTATCGAACTTTGGATAATACAATCTGCCACACCAACAAAAGTCTGACTGAGACTTAGACTTTTTCCTCTGCAATGATATTTAAGACAGTAAGAGAAATGGTTAAAAAATGGCAAGTAAGAAACTGCCATCACCATAAGAGAAAGATATCCTTCTGTTTAATGAACATATATGCTGAGGTGACATATTTCCATATTTAATTGTATCCATCTCATGTATAACTTGAGTTCTTTTGTTCCTTCTTTTTTGTTGTTTAACAGATACTTATTGAGTACCTGCTCTGTAGTAAGCAGTACATAAGACAGTGAGGATGAAGTAAGTGGTAGACACAAAATCATGATTTCTGCCCTCAGTGAAGACAATGTATATGTACACACTCAGAATTGTGTTTTAAATAGCTTGTATATGAGGCAAATCTTCAACATGAGTTGCAGATTTGAATTTTAGAATAGGAAGCCATGAAGAACTAAGTATTATAGGACTCTGATAAGAAATAAAACTGGATAGTACCATTTTGAGTTCAAAGGAAGGTAATATAAAGTAGGGAGACTGATTTTTTGTGTGATTTAGAGACTGATTTTAAATAATTCAAAGAGTTTAAAAACAAAGAAAATTTTTAGATCATGGCAGCAATACTGCAAAAGATACTTAGTTCAGCTCTCCAAGGGAAAATATTGGAAAGAACATATTCATATGATTATGTAAATTTGACATAATCTAAATGCTTTAGTGTATATTACATAGGGGTTTGTATGTGTGTGTGTGTGTGTGTGTGTGTGCATACGTGTGTTTGAAATAAGTCTCCCATTATCTTAGGACTTATTTTTTTGAAAATCAAAACAATATCTAAGACATTGTCAGAAGGCATTTATTGCATTTAAAAAGTTGTATTATAATTTTGTGACATTTAAGACCTTAGCTAATTATGAAAAATATTTTTTAATATTCTAGTGTATGATCTGCACAAAGTCATAAAATCTCAGTGTTCAGAGGGACTTTAAAAATCATCTAGTCCTTGAATTTCTCCCATGTTTTAATTGGTTCCACAAAACATCCCACCAACATTGTTTGGTTTTTGCTTAAATAACTTCAACGAGAAGGAAAAGCATGGCTACCATCCAGTGATGTGGTGCTTATTTTGTTTTTAGTCTCTTTTCAAATACAGTCAATTCTCATTATCTATTTGTGAATTTGCCTATTCAGAAAAGTTTATTTGTGACCCCCAAATCAATACTCACTGCACTTCTGCAGTCATTCATGGACATGAAAAAATGGCAAAAACTTAGAGTTCCATCATGTGCATGTTCCCAGTCGAACAAGGTGACACTTGGCCTTCTTGTTTCAAATCTCATACTGTAAACAAATACCCTTTTTGCAATCTATTTAGTGCTACATATTTTCCATTTTTGTGGTTTTCTTGGTAATTTTGCTATTTAACATAGCCCTCAAGCTTAGTGCTAAAGTACTGTCTAGTGTTGCTAAATGCAGGAAGGCTGTGGAATGTCTTATAGAAGAAATATATTTGATAGATAAACTTTGTTTAGGCATGGGTTATAGCACTGTAGGCCTTGAATCTGATGTGAATGGATCAATGATGAACATTAAATAAGGTGTCTTTAAACAGAAACACACATAAAGACACATGATCCATTGATAAAAATGTTGTGAACAAGGGCTTGCAGAAAACTAACCCTATATTTCCCCTAGGAGCAGTGATTCAGTATTTTCTAATTCAGTGTTTGCTGCAACTTTATAGAGCATAATTACTGTGAATAATGAAAATTGGCTGCACAAGCAAGCATATTACAAATACCCAATGTGAGAGTAAGTACGAAGATTTCCATTTTTTTTTTGCATATCTTAGTAGTCTCAAATGACATTTTTGAACTTTTGATCTTTCTCATTAGAATGCATCTTATGGTGTCAGTTCTAATTTCTAGTGAGAAAAACATCAAATAATTACAAATCATATTATCTGTGATTATTAGACTGGGCAAACAGACTTCTAAGTGCTTTTCCTCTGTCAAGAACTATTTTTGCAAAAATAGCCACTAAAGTCAGTTTATAGTCAACCCTCACAGAAGTGACAGAGAGAATGCAAAACCACATTCACGTTGGGTAGAGAATAAGCAGCAACATGGTAAAGAAGTATGATATGAACAAAACTTTTAAACCATCTGCTATGGTTTGAATGTTTGTATCCCCTAAAATTCATATGTTGAAACCTAACCCTCAAGGTGTTGGTAATAAGATGGGGTCTTTGGGAGGTGATTAGGCCATGAGGGGTCTTCCCTTGTGAATGAGATTAGTGCCCTTGTAAAACAGAATTGAGGGAGCCTGCTTGCTCATTCTGCTGTGTGGGGAAACATAAGAGGTCCTCCATGAGAAACAAACCCTCAACAGACACTGAATCTTCTGGTGCCTTGATCTTGGACTTCCCAGCTTCCAGAACCGTGAGCAATAAATGGCTGTTATTTATAAATTACCCAGTTTAAGGTATTTGTTATAGTAGCCTAAATGAACTAAGATGCCGTCCTTGGACTTTGCGATCACTAATGTTTTTCTAGATTTGTAATTCAATGGCAGTCCTTCAGTACTACTGTCTGTATTCCAAATGTGTGAGCAGGGCTTGACAGGGAGTGAAAAATGTATTGTATGTTAAGGCGTTGATAGTAGAAAAAACAGAGAATTGAAGTAGGGAGAGAAGTAAAGCTCTTGGATTAGCCTTCACTTAGATTAATAGTTTGTCCTCTTTGCCATGAGTGATATAAAGATGTGGGATGATGTGACCAGAAGTAAAAATATAGTAAAGATCATATCCATGCATTAAATTTTCACATGCTCCCCAACATTTTCCAGTCTCATTTTTAAGCAGGGCCACGTGACTAGTTCTGGCCAATGATGTTGAACAGAAGTGGAAAACTCTTCTGGTAGAAGCCTACAAGCAGGTGTCTTCTCCACGGCTTCTCTTGTACTCTCTCTCCCTGATACAGTGAGCCCAAGAATTTTTATTGTTGTTATGATGTCACAAGAGGGCAAAACCTCTGTCATCTGAGTCCTTGAACAAGAATCATATCTGTACTACCTTCCCTAACTTGATGAATAATTATCATGTGGAATAGACCTTTGTTTTGTTAAACTGTTTTGACTTTGGGATTACTTTTTTACATTAGTGTTACATTTTTAATGTTCCTCTTTATTCATTTTATCCTGAATGCACATACAAGGTCTTCTGAGTCAGAGACAGATTTCTTAATCAATTCTTCATAGGAAATAAGTGCCATGGGTTCTCTTTGCCCCACTCTTTACCCCTAGGGCAGCATAAGGAAAGCCAGGTCAGTTGTCCTACACCAATGATCAGGGAAACATAGTTTTTCCCTGCTTATAAAGAGGAAGGAGGCAGCTGTCACACTTTACTCTTGAGAGGGCCTCCACCTTACTTCAATGCTTTGATAGGCAAATAAAACCTCTCCAGGAGCCAGATATCCCATACATATCTAAACTTTTAAAACCTGCCCTCTCTAGAGAGGTCTCCAATTTCTGGAGCTTCATCTCTTTTTGACATGTGCTATAGTTTGGATGGTTGTCTCCTCCAAACCTCATGTTGGAATTTGATCCCCACTGTGGCAATGTTGGGAGGTGGGGCCTAGTGGGAGGTGTTTGGGTTATGGGGTCGGATCCCTCATGAATAGATTAATGCCCTCCCTCAGAGGTGAGTTCTCATTCTATTAGTTCCCCTCAGAGCTGGTTGTTAAAAAGTTCCTAGCACCTCGCCCCCTCCCATACTTCCTTTCTTACCATGTGATCTCTGCATACTTCAGCACCCCCTGCCATTTTCTGCCATGAATTGAAGCAGCCTGAGACCCTCACCAGATGCAGATACCCAATCTTGAACTTTCCAACCACAAGAACCATGTGCAAAATGAACCCCTTTTCTATATAAATTACCCAGTCTCAGGTATTCTGTCATAGCAACACTAAATGGAGTCAGACAACATGTAAATCCCTATGGAGATAGCCCTCTGCTTTTCCTGTACGGTACCTTAGAGCTTAGCCTGGGCACCTAGTCTAGGCTCTGACTGTTTGACCTTCTTGGAAGATAAGAGAAGTTTTATTATTCTCCCATATCAGAATGATTACCTAGGCAATGGAACGGAACCCATTTTAATGGTATGTGAACATATTTGTAAACAAAATGAAAAGAAACTTTCTCTAACCTTATAGAATATGCATTTCTGTGGCTAGGCTTTTTGAAGAAACACTGTGAAATCCAAGGAAGTTTTATTTTTCCATACTTATTATGGTTTAGCCTTCCTTGATTAGTAGAGGGGAGAGAATCAAACAAATTTTGCTAAAGAAGAGGGAATCTAAATGAACATAATGAAAGATGATTCTGAAAGGTAGCCTGCATATCTATTTTTAAGGTCTAAAACTGTCAGGCCAAGGATTTGGTATTGTATTCATCCAAGAACATGCCAATGACTTCGAAGTCTGTCTTAGTTTTTTTTTGTGTGTGCTGCTATAACAGAACATGACAGACTAGGTAATTTACAACAAAAAGAAATTTATTTGGCTCACAGTTCTTGAGGCTGGGAAGTCCAAGAGCATGGCACCAGCATCCAGTGAGGGCCTTTGTGCTATGCTAGCCCATGGTGGAAGGCAGAAGAGCAAAGAGAAAAAGGGGCCCCTTGTAATAACTAATCCACTCTTGAAATAATGTCATTAATCTATTCATGAGAGTGAAGCCCTCATGACCTAATTGCTTCTTAAATGTCCCACCACTTAATACCATCTCAAGAGCAATTATACTTCAATATGAGTTTTAGAGGAGACATTCAAACCATAACAGAGGCCTTGTTATCCAAAAGTGTCTATGCGTCAATCTGAATGTATCTAACAAGTGTCTGATATGCTCAAATGTAAGAGAGGTTCAAAGCAGCAGTGACAAGTCTGTAGTGAAGAAAAGGAACTTCCTTACAATGAATTTTAAACAAGCCATAGTTTCTATAAGAAGCTGGGGACTCTAACTCCTTAGCGTCTGACTCAATCTTAGTATGATAACTTAAAGCAACTTAACTACATAGACCTGGCCCAGAATGTGCCTTAGAGGGACAAACATCTCCCAGGCTTGACTTCTGCTGTCACCTTCACCATACTTTTCTCTAGTAATGACTTGCAGAAGTTGTCATTCAAACTGATGACAAATTCGACTTAGTATTTAGAAGACCAAAAGAAACTTCAAATTTTTCCTTTTAAAGGCTAAAGTAAAGCTTCCAAACTGAGGTTATATTATTACTTCATTAAGTGAAATTAAATAGGAATCTAAATATCACCTACAAAATCTTTCTAAATGTAAATTCTAATCCAGTTTTCAAGGGGAATCTGAGATTCTCTTGAGGAACTAGGGTTTAATGAATATAAATCTTTGGTGTACCATGTGGCAAAGATTCTTTCTTCTGTAAACAGAAAGCCTAGCAGAACATGATATAAAATAACATGAACTTTATCCATAGCTTTAGTCTTTTTTTCTTGAA
>NW_012147189.1:1099980-1124173 GCF_000956105.1 Propithecus coquereli | reverse complement strand
TAAAAAATAAATACTTATTTTGGAGGGGAATGGTTGATCCTACAGTATCTTTTTGCCTCCTTTCCCACCCCATGAAGTGATTAAAAGCTTCTGTGGCTTGAACCAGGCCTGAGTTCAAATGCTCATATGTCATCTAATAGGTACCTGTCTTTGGGCATACCTGGATAATTTCTTAGGCACAGTTTCTTATTATGTAAAGTGAGGAGAAACATCCTTCTCTCTTTCTCTTTTTTCTTACTCATTAATAACTAATTTGCCAGGAAATCCTTGTCAGGAAATCCTAGTAGCTCTACTTGCAAAGTATCTAATGGTTAATTTTATACATCAACTTGACCAGGCCATGTAGTACCCAGATATTTGGTTAAAAATTATTTCGAGGTGTTTCTGTGAGGGTAATTCTGGATAAGATTAACATTTGAATCAGTAGACTGAGTAAAGCATACTCCCTCCCACACGCGAGTGGGACTCATCCAGTCTGAATGCCTAAGTAAAATAAAAAGCTGAGTACGACAGAATTCTTTTCCCTGCCTGACTGTCATTGAACTAGTACATCAGTCTCCTCCTGCCTTCAGACTCGGACTTGGACTGGAATTCCACCATCCGTTTTCTGGTTCTCAGGCCTTTAGACTCCAGCTGGAACTATACCTACACCATCAGCTCTCCTGGGTCACCAGCTTGCTAACCGCAGATCTTAGACTTCTCAATCTCCATAATCACATGAGCCAATTCCTTATGGTAAGTCTTCTCCCTTCTCTGTCCCTCCCTCTCTCCCCCTCTCTTCCCATCTCAATCGATCGATAGATAGATAGGTAGATATCTCCTATTGGGTCTGTTTATCTGGAGAACACAGACTAATATAAAGTATGTCCATATTGGCTCAAGGTCCTACTATTCTTTGTCTGAATACTGAAATATACTTCTCCTTTGCCTCCTGCTTTCAATCTCACCCCCTGGTGTCTGTGTTCTCAATGCAGCAGGCACAGTGAATCTTTTAAAATTTAAATCAGATTTTGAATTTTACACTTATACTTCCTCTCCTCTAAACCCTCCATTGATACCCCTTCTTATTCAGGGTAAAAGCCAAGGTCCTTACAAAGGCTTACAAGGCTCTACTTGATCCGGCCCCCAGTGACCAAGCTCTTACTAGGCTGTATCTCACTGCTGTGCTCTAGCCACTTTAATCTTTTTCACTGTTCCCTTACCTTAGAATGGATCTTCCCTCAGATATTGCAAGATTTTACTGAAATATTAACTTCTTAATAATGAGGCCTACATTTCTATTTATTTTATTTTAATTGATATAATAATTATACATCTTTATGAGGTATATAGTGATATTTTGTTACATATAGTGTATAGTGATCAGATCAGGGTAATTATTATATTTAGAATTACAATCTATCTCTCCCAACCCTAAACACTGTCCCTCTTTTCTAGTTCTATTTTTTTCAATAGCACTCCATCTCCTAAGGTACTATTTAATTTACCTATTATGCTTATTATATTATCGCTCTTTCCCTTTTTAGTATATAAATTTAACAAAGGCAGGGATTTTGTTCTGTTGTGTTCACTGAAGTATATCAAGCTCTTGAAACAGTGCATTGAACCAAGTAGGTGCTCAATAAATATTTTCTGAATGAATGAATGATAAGTACTTATGCCATAGTGTTGTTTTGAATTTTAAAATCAATAGTTTAATAGTGCTACTATATTCTTGCCTAAATATTTCCCAATTTTTCTCTTTGTGAAATGTCACCAGTCCTCTCATATTCTTAACTCTCAAAGAAAGAAAACACGAAAAGACACTATATAACAATAGTTTTTAAAAGACTAAAATGAGTTGTATATTTAGCTTTCATTAATATGCTCACTTGCTGTGGTTCATAGCTTCATTAGATGCGCTTTAGCTAATCCTTTGCAGAACCTACTGCCAGCAGAGCATCCTGAAGAGATTAAGCCTCTGTGGAAACACTAAGCACACATACAAACACACACACATACAAACACACACACATACACGCACCATTAGGAACAATAGTCAGTTTTAAAATCAAGTGAGTGAAAGAGGATCAGCAATAACACTAATAGGTGACAAAATATATTGTGATCTGAATATTTCCATCTCAGTAAACACAATAACACCTTAGGTAACTGCACAATGTTTACAAAAAAATTAATATCCTGCACTATGGTGAAGGACACATTAGGTGGTATGTGAAAGATCCAAAATTTAGCAGTCATTTCTTAATACATTTTAGTTGATTCTGATTATTAAAAGCAAGTATATTGCACTTTGTCATTTGATATAAAAAAACTTCCATATTTTTCAATTTAATTTCTTTGACTATAACAACACACTTTTTATATTAACTTAGTCTCTTCAGAAAATTTTCCTTCTGAGAAGGTGAGTGCACATTATGTATATACCAATATACTATCATTCTCATTTATAATACAGTATGTGATTTAGGTTACTCCATGCAAATGAAATAAAAAAAAAATTGAATGTTTAAAACTGAAGGTATAGTCTCTGCACCCATGCATTCGTCATATTGGTATAGACCCCTTTATAAAATGCCCATTGTTTCATGAAGGGTCCACAATAATGAAACATTGAAATGGCCCACTGGTGAGTCTTTAACATATCCTAAGTGTAGTAACAATCATTAAGTTTTAGGCCATGGTTTCCCTTCTCCAGGAAACTTTCAATGTGTCCATAAGATCAAACATTAATTTTCATGTACATTCTCTTAAAATGATTATGATGTGCTTATGTATCCATGCATATATGAATATGTGTATATATATATGTATATGTATATATGTGTGTGTGTGTGTGCATTTGTGTGTGTGTATGTACAAAGATTAAAAGACTTAAGTATTTGACTAAAGTATCCTTGAGAGTAAATCAAGGACATATGTATATAAATACATTTATAGTTCTATGACCATAGAAAACTGTAACATATAGCTGAAAACTGTTTCTAAATTGCCAACACTTCTGTCTATTCCTTTTTAACAATCATTTTTTGTTTCTCATAGGTTACATTTTAACAGTTGAATCTTAGCCTTTTAAAATTCTTTTAACATATTAGTTTAGTTTGTTGCTTGGGAAGTTTTTCACATTTGCAAATTGATGATTGATTTGACTCCAGGGCACTGAGGTCCAAAGTTTTGTCTTAATGAAGACTCCTAACAATATGATATTTTGAAGTCTATCATTATTACTTGTAAACTGTACAAAAGAGGTTGTCATAACAACCAGAGCTTAGTGGCTTAGTGTTCCAGATTTTTAGATTTAATTTATACATCAAAATAATAGTATCTCTTTGCTTCGCTTTAAATCGCCTCTAAAATAAATGTTTACCTTAAGCATTAAAGGGGAGTGTTTAAGAAACTTCCTATAAATAACTATATCTATGCAATTCGTCTCTCTTTCTCTCTCCTATATATGTGTGTATATATACATTTAGAATATATACTCTACATATACATATCTAAAAACTCAAATTCTGCCCATCCCTCAAGACCTGGACTCCAAAATATTGTTTCAGATATCCTAAACTTCCAGCCTTCCCATCTCCACCCCATGCTCACATTGCTCTATTATGAGCCACTTTTCCAGAAATTATTGTATCTTAACTTATATTCAATTTATGTGTGTAAACATCTGTCTTTTCCTGGGTTTCTGCACTCCTGAAAGGTGGAGAATACTTCTAGTGTTTTTCCCTAAGGCCACTATAGTATCTTAAACATAGGAGTTAAATAGATATTCAGTGAAATGAATATATGTCTTTGTCAAGCAACTCCTTGGGCAGAGCACATAGAGTTCTGGGCTGACAGTTACTGCTCTGATGTAGTACTGACATTCTATGTACATATGAGAGTGGGGCCACCTTCAACTTTAGAGTTCAGCATTCATCTTATTAAATATTAAAATGGGCTCTCTGAAGAGTACTGCCTCTTACTGTCATTTGATTAACTATACTATAAAGTTATTTTATAATGCCAGAGAAAGTACGAAGTATTCAAGACATCGAAAGACTTTACCACAGGTCTTAGAATGTAGAGGCATTTAGATTTTAAGACCAGAATTAAATTAACTGTAAAGATAGAGAATCCAAAATACTTTTTTCATTGGCTAACACCCTGAAGAATTTTCTACTCTCATTTTTTTCTGAGTCACTATATAAAGATCTAGTTTTTGGATTTTACACATGTACACAATATAATACAATTGCCAAAGTATCTAATAAAGTACACAAACACAACAAACCCATTGCTGAAAGAGGCCAATTAAGGGCAACAGAAAACATTATTTTCCTGCATTTTGATTTTCAAATATCTCTTAAAGTGAATAATGATCTAACCTGATTGAACCCTCATTTCCCCATTCTCAGGTTGCTTCTTCCTGGTTATTCTTTTTTCCCACAGTTTCTCTTGCTAGGCTATCAGGCAGGTGTTTGCAAATATAATCTTTCTCTTATCATCCATATGCTCCAAATCGTAAGTGGCTGAAGTCCACCATCAATCCTAGACCTCAAGTCGTCACATCAACAACTCACGCCCTCCCCATGACCTTTCCTCTTTGCCACACACATGTCTATCAAGTCTCATCTTAGGGCACTCAATTAAGCCAAGGGCCTCTTCATACTTCCAGGAGTCTTACCTATTTTCCTATCTTCAGCTGTGCATCCTGGCTCTATACTTGGCATGATCTTTCTTTCAATTTCACTTCCACATTTATTGAGTACTTACTATTTGCCAGAGACTGTGTTCGGTAGTAGAGACACAAAATGTAAATATCCAGTAGGTGCCTTCAAGAATACTTCATTTTTTTAATCGCTGTCAATCCTTTTTTGTCTTTTCTCTAATGCTACTTAAGATACTTTTGAGAAAAAAAAAATCTCACCTCACCTGATGCTGCTTGTTCTTTCACTCCATCTATTCTCTTACTCCATATTCCACAGTTCTTCGATTGTATAATACCCTGTAATCAGTAACTTCTTAGGGCACACTTTCTCTGGGAAGTGCTTCGACAATGCTAGAACTCATATTCACATTCCCTAAAATAAGATCATTTAATAGGCACACGTAAAGCATCTTTATGCTCTGAAACTTGACAAAAATTATGTACAATATGAAGTTCTTGAACAAAGTAGTCTATGATGAAAATAATCAGAACGTTTGTTATTTCTGGGAAATGCAGACAAGGAATGACTGGAAAGGGACATGAGGGAACTTTCTAGGGTTGAGGTAATGTTCTGAATCTTAATAGGAGTTTACATTATACAGGCGTATATATTTGTCTAAATTCATTGAATAGTGACTTAAGAATTTTTGCATTTCATTGAATGCAAATTTTACCTTTCTATGTTTTTGTTTTGTATTTATTTCTTAGCTGTTTCATGCCTTTCCTTCAGTTTCTTTATTAAATAAATTTTCAGACAAATCTATCATTAGGCATTTTGCAGTTTCAAAGATTATTATCATGCATTTTTTTCCCCTGTGTGTCAACTGATTTCCCATCTCCTCCCCACCTCACTCCTGTTCTTAAGTTTTTGAATTTCTAATCCAAGGTGTCTTTTCTCTCCTAAAATTTGCAAATGTTTGTTTAAGGTTATTTAATTCAGATTGGATCGTGTTACCAATTTTTTCTGATTCAAGGATGGTATTTATTGGGGGCAGAAATTTCATCACCTGAAATGAAATATTATACAATTTCTATTTTCTTCTTATGATAACTTTATATGAATGTCATGTGTCATATATTTGCTTTGATATATTTTTTCCTGTACTAATAATACAGTTATTATTAAATTGTATTTGAGAGTTTGAGGAGGATGACTAGGTTTCTTAGTTCAAAGGCACTCTCTTCTTTAACCAATGCTGTACTTGTCTTGACGGGGAAAACTCGGTGTGTCTTCCGATTTTTGTATCTCTTTTTTTCGTTTTTACATTCATTTCCCTCTCTTGCTTTTTTCCCCCTTCTTTTACCACCAAGCCTCCAAGGGCACCATCTCGCTCACACTTGCATTTACTTGGAAGTGGTGCCATTCTGAAACTCTTACCTTGGGTTCTGTTCATTTTCAGGTCCCTTTCTTTCAATTTCCCAGTAGTCACTGCTGTGATCTACAAGAGCTCAAGCTGATTCTCAGTATTTTCTTACTCTGAGTGGTACTTGGTTTTTGAGAGTGACCTCGTTTGTCTTTCATTATCGTCATTCTCCCTACCTACATCCTTCATTCATATTCCCTTCTTACTCTCATCTCTACTTAAGTCTACCATTGGGTATAGGCTCTAGACAAGATTTTGATGGTCTCAGTTTTTATTTTCCCATTGACAGGTAATTTAAAATGTTGCCCAGTTACATCAATGGCATAGGTTATAAGTGAATTTGCTTTCCTTGACCATTCCAGTATGGCTTTTTGACTTTTTTTTATTATTATTATTTTTATAGAGACGGGGTCTCTCTCTTGCTCAGGCTGGTCTCAAACTCCTGAGCTCAAATGATCCGCCCGCCTCGGCCTCCTCGAGTGCTAGGATTACAGGTATGAGCCACTGCGACCAGTCCAGTATGGCTTTTTGGAGGACATGTGGGGAGATTGAGGTTTAGGACATTTCCTTTTTTTCTATGATAACCTGGAAATATTCTAAAATCCAGATAATTAATATTAAATTTCACAATGGAAAACATTGCAAGCCCGAGTCTTGCTGTAAGCTCACTCTACAGTGCATCAGAAAGTATTTTTGGTACTGTAATTGGGAGCTGCGTTACCAATAGTGCAGACTGTTAGAGAAAATGCAAAATTTGTGAATTTCAGACTTCTTGTTCTGTAATTGATAATGAAATAATGGTAAAACAGAATTAGTTCTGCTACACTGAGTGTATGCAACCCTCTTAAGGCAATATCTGGTGTTGATAAAATCCATAGCTTCCCCAAACAGGTACATTTATGGAAGAAAGAAACTCTGTGAGTGGTCCAGTAGCCGAAAAGGGAAACTACGATCATTGAACCATCAGAAACCGCCATCTTGTAGGTAAAAAAAATGTGAAATATTGGGAATTTCATATGGTTCAACTTAAATATGCCCTGTCCGGGAAAAGTACAGTTATTTTGGTAGTTAGCATGAGGGCTTGAAGATGGATATTTTACACCAGGCAGTTTCATAGATGGGATAGAATTGTTCTCAACACATGAGAAATTTTGTTAATATTAAGCAAATTCGGATTAAGATGTAAGCCTGATAAACTTATCAATACATTGGTATTTAACAATCATCTCCTATTCCTCCTTAGAAAGTTAGGCATCAGCCAGAGAACTTCCTAGACTGGTTCCTCATTATACTTGGAAATGCTGTTATATTTGATTAGTATTCGTCCTTGTCTCTATCCAAATGTACATGTTGAAAGCCTAATATTTACCAAGCATAGCACTAAGTTTTGAAATCCATCAAACACACGATACTTATTTTAAGAAATATAGAGCCCTATTAAAACCCAGGATAATTATTATGATTCTACCTTTTGTCAGATCTGGGAAAATTAGGAAGTGAGTAAATTTTAGTAGTAATAATCAGAAAAATTTAAATTTGAGATGATTATGCAGGAATATGACAGAGTTGTACTGGTTTCAAATGTTATAAAGGTGACTGGACAAGAGAGCAAGTGTGCATGATGCTGTGTCCACCTGGAAGAAGAGACTCATTTTCTAATTTTTATGAAGGTTCCCAATGGATGAGTGGGGTACACGAAAATGAGAATAAAGTGGAAATGGCATAGCTACTCAAAACTGCATTCCTGTAGCAGAAGGAAGGGAATTTGGTGAATGGTGCACTGCCTTTTAAAGCCTACATGTAGAAGTAATATATATCACTTCTGTTCATTTTTTCATTGCCAAAGTAAAGGAGATAGAGTTTGATCCTGTCATGTGTTCAGAAGTAGAACTGTCATATTTATGCAAAGCCTTAATGACTCCTATACCAGGTTAGGGAAGGACCCAGATCTCTTGTTCCTATATTCAAGTATGAGTTCAAGAACTCTCTCCAAAATCAACTGTATTTGAATTAGATACTCACTAAATGATCTTCACTGTATTAATGTAGATATATAGAGAAAGTGGCTATTTTCTCTCTGGTCTTTAAAATTACAATAGCTATGAGAACAAAATATAATTTAATAATAAAGTTTTAAAAAATATTTTGATGTGGGTAGAGTATAAATTATGTAAAAACTTCAATTACTATATTTTCTATTGAGACAGAAAAGCAGGATATTTCTCCTCTGTTCTATAACTAGCATATTCTGAAGTTATACTAAAGACTTTATTTATTGGATACACTAAAATGAAAGCTTATTACATTTTATGGTATTTGGGTCCATCTTCTTAGTATATAGAATAGTTGCAGCAAGAATGTTTTCATACCCAATAGCCACTTTTTCTTCCCTGATAGAATCCTGATATGCTCCAGCATCCACTTTGCCCACATTAAGACTTGTGAGAAAATACTAATTGGTCAAATTTAATCACTGTCATGCCATTCTTCTTACTAGTGTTGTATTTAGAAGTGGATTTATGAGTCTTCTGGCCAATGACTGGTGAGGGATAGTCTGAAGGAAAACTTTCTTCATTCTTAAAAAATACTTGAGACAGTAATTTTTCTTGTTGGACATTTATAAAGTCTGTGGGATGCCTGGAACTGTAGCAGCCAACTTAGGACAATGAAAGAAATTGTTTAGGAAAAACAGGCTGAGGAAGATGGAAAGCCCTTAAATTCCTGAGTTCTATCTTTTGTTACACAAGATAAAAAAAAAAAAAATTCTCTAATTCTTTAAGTGCTTCTCAAAATGCTGGTTTGAAACAAGATAAAGAACTATTGCCAGATTGTAAATCAACACACACTTTCCATCATCAACAAAGTTTGTCTGCAAAGAAGAAAAATATCAGATGGAATAAAGTGTTCAAATGACACAGCTAACATTTTGGAATGAACTGTTAATCTTACTGAATTTTCACAACCATTGGGTAATTTCAATACATTTACGTTTGGTTGCAGAATCCAACTCAGTCAATTACGTAGGAAAAATTTATTCTTATAAAACATTGAAACATATATTTTGGTGTACGAGGCCAATAACTTGCTTTTTGTGCAATTTTGTCATTCTTGGCTTTAATAACCCTTTCAATAAATGTTCATTGATCACTCACTAAATTACAGATGCAGGACACATGAATAAATAAAAGCCTCTGGTCACAGAAAGATCATAATCTAGTAAGGCAGATAGGTAAAGAAATTAGTAATTACAGTATATGCTTAATTATAAGGCTGTTTACTAGGGTGCTCCAGACTTATGTGTAGTGTGTTAGGGATAATGGGGAGAAAGGAGCAAAGGCAGGCTTTACAGAAAAGGTGGCACTTGAGCTAAGACAAGGAGGTGGTACACAATAGTCAGTGCTGTGTGCCTGAAACTATGGGGAAGCGACTAAACACCAGGGCAAGGAGCTGGAGTTTTACTCTGAAGGTGATAGCTTATTATATTATCATACTAGCTCTTTAGCACCACCCTGGCATCACTTTTGGAGGTGGTAAGGTTGAAGTGTCTGCTGGACAGCTGGTTAAAACTGTAGCTTGGGTGACCGGAAATACCAATCTGTAACTGTTGCAGAATGGCTTGCCTACACAATGCCTATTAGTTCCTCCATCTCGCTTGTCTAGTTCAATTGCAGCCTAAAGAAATTTGCCTAAATTTAGGCATTTTTTTTAGATGTTCACAACTATTGTTAAGTTAGTCTATTTGACATACATAGAAAGTAAGGTACAGATTATTGCAGCCGATGACTGTGTCAAGCCTGGTTTTGAATCTTAGTCCTGAGGCCACATTAAGTTCTATTATACTCAGTATTTTTGCTTTCTTTAGCACGGCCATAATTATGGAAGCAATGATAGTGGCTTCTCTTAATCAATTCTGCATTCTGACTAAAATCCCTATTCAGATATTATGGTAAGGGAAGCTGCTGCAAAAGCTACAAATTTTACTTGGCCTTGCTTAATTTTACATTAGGTATGTGTGGGTTCATCCAGTGTAATTTTCAAGACAATCTGTATTTTGGGGGAACCTTGTGGTTTTAAAGTGTCAGTCTAAATTTGTAAAAACTAGTTTAGGGTATGAAAGTACAGTCATTTTTTCCCCGTGGTGGTTTTTAAAATTTTTTAAATTTTAAGCCAACACTCAAAAACTAGCTTCCATAAACTAAAATAAAAAAACACCTTGCAAAATATTACACTAGTCACATGCCTATGTGAAACTGTTACAGCTCATTTCATGTCAACTTGGCATGTACAGTGGACATCCAAACATTTGGTCAAACAATGTTCTAGGTATTTCTGTGAAGCTGTTTTTCGAATGAGATCATCATTTAAATTGGTGGACTTTTGAGTAAGCAGATTTCTCTCCATATTGTGGGTGAACCTCATTCAATCGGTTAAAGGCCTTAATGAACAAAGACTGACTTCCAAGGAGGAATTATGCCAGTAGACTGCCTTTGGATTTTTTCCTGGGTCTCGAGCCTGCTGGAATACCCAGATTTTGGGCTCATTAACCCTCCATAATTGCATGAGACTTAAATCCCTCTCCGCAGGCACCCTGTTGCATCCATTCCTCTGGGGAACCCTAATACAGAAACTAAGCAGTTGCCCGGCCTCTACCACTCACAACATACCAGAGCTAGCCTGTTGAAGCCTTTTTATGGGCATAGGAGAAGCAGGGGAGGTTTTTTTCTCCCTTATGTATATCCCTCAAGCACTTTTTTACCTAGACCTGGCTACCCACTACTATTACTTTTGATTCCCAATGTATTTCAAACCAGAAAAAAAAAAAAAAATATTCATTTAGGATTTGTCAGAAAATGTTTTTATAGCTCACTGGATCTCAAAACAATCCAATGAGGTAAGCACTATCTCCATTTCCAAAAAATGGAAAACTGGATCATTTTACAAACCCTAAATTTACTCCCGCTTCCTTTTCTGAAGATGGAAAACCTTAATGTTCCATAGAAAAAACACAGGATGACACCCAATTCATCACTGGACATTCAAAAAATGATGACATACAAGTGCAGGGAATATCTGGACAGTCATATAGACTAAGGTTGTATCCATATTTAAGTGTCAGGTGGTTGTTGAAGAGTCTAAAAACAGGCTCTAGCACATAAGCAGAGAGAAAAACCAAAATTTAAGGTTCTAGCAAATTAGTTTTACAGGAAGTCATATAGGAAATCTAATGTTATGGTAAGGAGCGGCATTAGCAGCTATTTTGTCCCATGAGGGATGTAGAGGCATCTAGGGCAATTTTTCAAGCATCCAGAAACACTTTTAGGTGAATATTCTGGTATTTAAATGTTAGTTTAAAAACAATGTAGCACTCTCTCACCAAAAAGATTAGAGGCTAAACAAATCACCAGTTTGCAATCTGTTTTACAGTATTCTTCCAACACAAGTAGTATTTCAATAGTGACCAATGTGGAATTGAAATATTCAGTAGCTAATTACTACCCTCTGTTTTACACAAAGTCCTAGGAACTAAGTCATCATATTTTAAATGGTAAGCAGCACTTCACTATTTAGAATATAAATTTGTTTCACAGATACAACTGCGAATCAGAGCAATCTTTTACCTCATTTCTACTAGGGCATACTACAGTCAAAGCTCCATAATACACTGGGAATATTTCCTATACTATATCTTACATGCTATTATATTCCATTGCAAATATTCTTTTTCAGTCTAAACAAGACTAATACTGGTCACCAGTACATTTACTGAAGTAAAAATTTCAGTTTTAGGTTATAGGCCTAGAAGAAAAAAAAATCGAAGCTCTTAAAAACCCGATTAACCAGAACTTCAGTCTGTACACACTACTGGTTTTCTTCATGATTAATTAATCACTCATGGAGAAAAATCAATTTACACTGTCAAAGTAAAGGGGAAGACTAAAAGTATATCTTTTTTCTCCCTTTAAATTAAAAAAAGAATTACAGGACAACCAAAGTCCAATTTGTATTTCTCTTTTATAACATAAATTACCAACAATGTCCTGATCTAGGAATCTAAAATTAAATAAAATCTCAGTATTTAAGACCACGAAACAGGCTAACTCACACAGTTCTTAAGAAACTGATACTAGAATATTATCCACATAAGAAAGTAAGCAAATGCTCATTTTTCCATTTAAATGCTCAATTGTCACATTCCTCATTTCAGAAAAGAGGCATTAAGCATTCATATCTTATGTTTATTTACAAACATATCTAGTATGCTATGAGTTCAAGAGTTTGATCCATTTTTCAAAGAGATTGCACCTCTTAAAATGCTCTTCATTATCTGCAAAATAAAAACAAAAATTAATAGCATTAAAAAAATCCCATTCGTTTAACGGAAGTCATGTAGTTTCATTAAAATACTATCACTAGTTTGACAGGTACATCAGAAAGCGTTTACAGTATCATGACTTTATTCATACTGATTTGCTTCATCATATGCACCAAAACATTTCCATATTAAGTGCTTGGATAAATCATTCCCCTTCTAAACTATGACATACAGTCTTCCCTTTCTAAGGTATACTTTGGAATTTATTCCAATTATCCAACAGGGTATCCTATTACTTTGAGAAACTCTGATCACAATTAAGAAATAAACTTTTTATTCACACACAGGAAATTTGCAATCCTCCCAATGCATGAGATTCCTTTGGATACAGAACATATTCTCTTAACACAGGGTTTCTCTACCTCGACACTACTGCCATTTTGCCTCCCAGCTGAGACAATCAAAAAATGTCTCCAGACATTGCCAAATGCCACACCGTGGAGCAAAATCACTCCCATTTGAGAATCACTGCTTAATGAGAAAAGTATCTTCATAAGTTTTGAGTTTCCCAAGATGGCCGAGTTGGTCAGGCACAGATTTATAATAGTACAAATATCTGGGACTGATATATCAAGGAACACTAGAAGGATTTCATCTCCTAGGGTTTTCACAACTTAAATCAATATTGTAAGCCTAGATTTTAAAAACTGAAAAGGTCCATAGTGACTACTTTCAAAAGGAATTGAAAAGTTTATAGTGCTTTAAAAGACATGTTCTAAGCCACTGATATTTTAGTGAAAGTGTGCAGGACAGGATAACATTAATCAGTTTTTTACAACTTTACCTGGTCAAAAAGTGTGAGCTCTTGAACAAGACTGCCTGGGTAAGAATCCTGACCACCATCACTAGATATGGGATCCTGGACAACTTAACATCTTTGTATCTCAGATGGGGTTAATATCATCTACCTCACAGGCTTGCTGGGGAAACACATGAGGTAATCAGTGCAAAGTGTGCCTGACAAAAAGTTGTACTCCATAAACACTGGCCATTATTGATCACTATTGAAATATGTTTATAAGTTTACCAATCACTCTCCCCCAATGCCACATCTACACACTTCAGGAATCAGCCCTACACTACAATGTATTTGTGGGGGCGTGTGTGTTTTTCAGGGGATGGGGAGGTATGACATAAAAGGGAAAAAAAGCACTGTGTTAGGAAGATTATAAATCCATTAATTACCTGTTAAATGGATGAATTAAAACATCTTTACTTCTTAAGCAGTTGGTGTCTTACTATAAAGAAAGGTGCAGCAAATCCAGATCCAAGGTACAAAGTCATCATAGCTAGTAACCGCCACTTATTTTCCACTGAAAATGGCAAATTCTGTTGGAAAGAGAACAAGTAACGAAAACAAAACTTTAAATCATCTGTTTTACAGACCAAAAGGCAAGTATGCAAGGGATGTTACATATATTTTACATAATCGTATACCTTTGCAAACATCATCTTTCAAATCCCATAGACCTTCATCACACATAACATTAGAAGGTAAGAAATAACTGGCTTTACTGAACCCTGGGCAATGGTCCTAAGGACTCAAGTGCAAAATGGTGGTAAGTTTTCTATTTCAGAAAATTGAAAAAAATTTACTCTTCAAAGCAATTATTTTAGAAACAGAACCCGCTGTTCCAGTTTATCATTTATTAGAAAATAGCCACCCAGGAAAGACAATACACGGCAATGTTAACTGAATTTCAAAGTTTTGACTTTTTCATCACCCAGCAATCATACATCCTTTCTCTGTCCTTTACGACTAGGCCTCGCTTTACCCTCAAAGGTTTAACAGTTAAACTACCTGATTTAAGTTATTTACACCTGAGGCTAAATCTAGCCTTAACCGAATATTCTAATGTAGTCAACTAGTTAGAAAGGGCTGATCCGCAACCACAGGCCCTCATTTCCTCATTAACTTCCAATGACCTTCATTACGTGCCCGATGACCTCCAGTTTGGTTTTAAGCCACAACACCTGCAGCCGTGGTTTTCGGGGCCATTCAGAGCTTTTTATTTGGGGGGGGTGCGGGGTGCGGAGGACAGCTAATGGAAGTAAAGCTTCAGCTCTACCTGTCTATTCCTTTCTGTGGCTACGCGTGCTGGGATCCCCAGCTTTCTCCCTAGACCCTAGAGTAAGTGGAAAGCTAGTCTGTATCTCAGCCCGAATTCCCAGCTTACCACCTCCCTCTTCACAGTCTGTAAGTGGCTTTGTGGGTGAGTCAGCCGCAGCCAAGCAACTCCCTCGCCCCGCAACCAAGCCCCTTATGCACTAACCTTCCCGGGGCCCTCCTCATAGTGGCTCCTACGGACGACAGAGGTTGTGAACCTCCGGATGCTCTGTGCCAACATGTCGCTGTTGAAAGCTCTGCGAAAGGCGCAGAGACCGAAGGCGGAGGAAATGGCGGTTCCACACCAAGTCCTTCTTTCACGACCTTGTTACCAAGCGCGCAAGGGCCGAAAGGGAAGATGGGAAATGGCGCAGCGCCTTCGCGAATGGTAGTCTCCGAGGATTGTGGGAATTGTAGTTCAGACCATCCTGGCGCCTTGTCGGCCCCGACGAATTGTGGGAAATGTAGTATCGCGCCAAGCTCTGGGGAGACCAAAACCTATGTAGTTTCTTTCCAGCAGTGATTCTTTCAGACCTGAGTTCTTTGTTGCTCTTAAGTCTAGATTCGTGGGACCTGTTACCAGAAGAGATTTTATTCAGTCAAGGAAAGCGATTTCACCCCGTCAGCCGTGTGCTCTAGTCTATGGAACAGGAAAATAAATCTATCCCTTCTTTTCTTGTGACTACACTACGTGTTAGGTGTCACTGATTTGCAGTACTCGGCCAATGCTGAGGGAGATGTGTGCTGTAATCTTATTCGAGGAAAGAAAGCATAAACACAAGTAATCAAACAACATGCAGCACAAAATACTTCAGAGAGAAACTGAGAAGTAGTGCTAAATGAAGCGTTCCTGAAGATATAGGGAATTGAATAGAACAGAAGGCGGAATAGAGAGCAGAGAAAACTCAAATCCAGTATGAATAGGGCAGGTCTGGAGTGTAGAAGAGCAAATCAGCCTCTGACATCTGCGCCAGTCTGGAGTGGGAATTGGTGTTCCCCTGATGAATTAGACAATTTCACAAATCATCAACATCAAACAAGGCCACTCTGACAATGTCTGATCAAGAAAAGAATATGATCACTGTATAATCATATCTGAACATTGTCAAAGCCACAAAAATGACCACCTTATTTGATTTGATACTATGACTTCTACTTTTTTATCAATTATAATCTTAGTCTTAGTCTAGTTTTTACTCCTGTTAAGTAAGATTTAGTAACTGAAATTCATGGAAAACAAGTGCAAATACTGTAAGTCCTTCCTATTGACAACACTTTATAGAGAACCATCAGGCACCACAATTCCAAATGGTATATAGTTTCTCTTTCTAGAATGAATAATAAAATCAGCTTGTTCAATTATAGGTATGTTCCCTGTGGTCTTTGACTAGAGGGTATTGGGAGGAAACCAGTAATAAATGAGCCTGGGACAGCAGTGTTAGGTTAGATTGTGAAGGGCCCTGCTAACCTAAGTGTTATGTTACTTGTCTGTGGGATAGTGCATATTACCTCACATAGCTCATCTATATAACAGTAAGAAAACAATTCAAATGGACCTAAGTTTTGCTTCAAAAACTGGGTATAAAATGTATGCTTTAGTCTTTTTTTAGTTTTTGAAAGAGAAAAACCATGTCCTCTAAAAAACTTTTTAAAAAATTACTGTTTTATTTCTACAAGTAGCTTCTGATTGAGTGGGGGAATGAATGTAATGCATTATAACTGGCGTCCTCCCTCTAATATATAGAGGTTATATGACATTCAATTTTTTAAAAGCCCCATTCAGTGCCTTTACATATTAAAAGATCCTGATTTAACTATAATTCGGAAACTTTTTCACATTTAATATTTCTGTATTCCACTTTTCAATCTAATGTAAGTGATGTCATCTGTAGATTTGGTTCATTGTTGCTTCTAATTCACATCAGTTGGGTTTCCTCTGTGAATCTGGCTTTGAGCTAATTCTTAAGGGACCTGCAGGCCAGAGATTCCAGAATAGGGCTTCAGAAATGTCTGCCTCCTCATGGGCCCTGTGGCAAATTACACAGTACTGCAAATCCTTTTTATCAAGAGTTGAGGTCTATGCCTTCTTTTCCTGAATCTGAGTGGACTCTCTGTGACTGCTTTCACCAAAAGAATATGGCAGAAGTGACAATATGCCAGTGTCCTGCTCAAGCCTAACAATATTGGTGGCTTCTTTTCCTGTCTGTTGGAACACTTGCCCTTGGAACCTGAGCCTTCATGAAAGAAGTTTGACTGCTGACCTAGACAGGCCCCCTGGAGAGTCCTGGAGAATCCATGGAAGGAGGTAGGGCACACTCAAGTGCCAGACAGATGAGTGAAGTCATCTGGGACTCTCCAGCCCCACCCAGCCACCAGCTGAATATTGCTGAGTGACCCCCGTCAATGCTCTGTAGAGCAGAGATGCCCATTGAGCCCTGCCCAAAATGCTATTCTATAGATTTGTGAGATATAATAAAATGGTTATTGTTTTAAGTCATTTAATTTGGGGTAATTGGTAATGCAGCAATGAATGGATACCTATAGAAGTAACCCAGCTGCTTTATTTAACAAAATCACTCTTTCTACTAGCTGCCTTGAGGAGAACACTGTTTCTCATTACCAGCCTGTAGATGAAATTTGGTTGTGTCATGTAAAATATTTATCTTAGCTTAATACATACCTTTCTGTCAAGTCAGGCTTCTGTGATAATTCTCTAGTGAAGATGAGTTATGCCGAACATACCAAAACATTGAAAGTTTGAAAGTACAGTGGTTTCATTTTATGGTGGTATAGCAGCTGGCATACTTTGGAGAGTGCTAGACACTCTCAGAAATGTACTTTGTAGCTTTTTGATGATCTGGGTAAGTTAGGAGGGAAACTGGACTGGAATTAAAATTGAATGAAATCACTAATTATTGGTAGATTATTGGCCTTTATATTAATCGCTAGATATCACCTGTAGAGTACATTCTTGGTAATTATTTCAAAATATTCTCCAAAAAGTGTTTTTGTCAGTAAGCCAAACTGAGCACAAAGGATGATTTTAAATTAGTTTTTATATTGTTTTTCTTAATTAGTAAGTAGAAACCAATTAACAAATTAGTTAACTAATATTGTCTAAATTTAAAAGTTTTGTGCTACTCTCAGCATCTTTCAAATTCTCTATGAAGGGAAGAAAAGGTTTAAAGAAATCTGGCAATATTCCATTTTTGTATAGTTATTGTGGTAAATTAAAGATGGCCACAATTTCTTTGCAATTCCTTCCATCAAGTGCTGTGGTCTAACGTGCCTTCTGTTGACCTTAGCGATCAGCTTGACAATAGAAGGCAATAGAGTGACATTTTGAGGTTTCTGAGGCTAGCTCATTAAAAACTTTGCAGCTTCCATTCAGGCAACTTGGAATATTTTCTTAGGAGAAGTCAACCATCATGTAAGGAGTCTAATTTCCCTGAGACTTTCAGGACTAAGAAGAAGCCCAAACTAGGCATATGAAGAAGCCACATGATGTGGGTGTAGTGGGGAGGAGCAGGGCTCAAAAGGAGAGAGGGAAGAAGATAGGGGAGAGGAAGAGAAAAGAGGGGGAAAGAGAGGAAGAGGATGAGTAGAAAGAAGGAGATAGGGAAAGGAGCAGCCTGATCAGCCCCCAGCTGTTTCCGCTATCCCAGACCCCGCACCATACGTATGAGAAAAGAAGCCCTCGGGTGACTCTAGCCACAATTATATTTGCCTACAACTTAATGAAGCATGTTAAACGAGAACTGACCAACTGAGCCCATTAGTTCCCAGAACTGTTAGAGAAAATAATAAGCCACTAAGTTTTGGGATAGTTTGTTACACAGAAGTGGAAACCTGGAACAGGTATCACCATGTGCTATTTCTTAGCCTAATAATCTATATTCATGTCATAATAGCCTGCAAGAAAAATGTGAATCATCCTAGAGAAACTTTGGATTCAGTATGATACTCTTTCACACTTTATAGAAATGCATTTTAAGAAAAATGAGACATATTATGGATTGATTGGTACAAAATAGAAAATATCTTTAGGGACACAAGGTTTACCCCAGCATTGTATTTTACAAATAAAATCCAATTATTTTCAGTAGTGAGTAAGGTGTATATCATAGAATGAGCAATGTACTTTCTAGACCCACATGAGACTTTGGAGGCTAAAATTGCATTATGTAGAGCAGGATATCCAAAAATGAAAGTACAGTATTTGTCATTTCTCTCAACAGCTGCTGTATTAGATTTTTAAGGACTAGGTTCAAGTTTATTTAAAAATAAATCATTTAGTGAAGAAATGATATGTCTCCATCCTACATTTCAAAACTCAAGCTAACAAGTTTCTTTTGGTTTTAAGTTTTTATGCCTTCTCACTACTGTAGCATTAACATCAGGAATTTATGTTAACATGCATTTGAAATTTTATACTGGGGAGGTTAACCTGGCTTCAGGAAAAGGAGAAAATGTGCTTCCACTGAGGCAATTTAGGGTTGGGAACTATTCTGCCAATCCTCTGAGTAATTTAGTGATGGCCCACTAGAAGAGAAAGTTTTCCAAAAAATGCTTACTTAATGATCAAACTATTTATTTCACTCTTCATATTGTTTCCTCTTTTTAAAATGCCCTCACTGCCTTTCTTTTTTTCCTGTTGTAGTATACAAAACTCTGTACCTGTATACCTATATCACTTTCTCTAAAACTCTTAAAAAACAATCAATTTTGCTTTCTTTAAGATCACATAGAATTTAATTTCTAATACTCTGTGGTAGTGATCTCATGCATTGTAATTAGTTATCTATGTCTTTTATCTCATTGCTAGACCATGTCATTCTTAAGAAAAAGGACTGTGTTTTAATTGTTTTTGTATCTTATCACCCAGTAGCTACTCGATAAATTTGTTACCTGAATAAATTAATAAAGAATGTTGCACTCACTACAAAGTGGCTCAGTGTTTCTTCAACAGAGTGATCCCTAGTGCAAAATAGATATTTTTTCAGTGACTCACTGTGCCCTTAATTCTACTTACACTCTTTAAAAATGTTAATAAAAGCTAACATTATCTAGTTCTTATTGTTTAGTTTACATATAAGATCTCATTTAATCCTCATAATAATCCTATGAAGGAGCTATCACTGTTATTATCATCCTTATTTTATAGATGAGGCAGGTGAGAATCAATGAGTCTATTAATACATCTCCCTTGTTTTCTTGAAGACTTGAAGTCATTGGTTTTACAGCCACAAAAATTCAAATTTTGAAACGATATTTCCTCAGAGAAGCCAAATGCTGCAGGGCTTGGGATTGGGGCTGAATTGGGTGCCGGCTGCCTCATCCTTATCCTCTCTCAGCTTCTTAGCTGACCTACTATTGGGTCTCTTATGCAAGGGGCTCTGCCAGGCTCTGCCACATTTATGGTGCCTTTCCACTGCCAGGAAGGGATGAGGGACTCCTGGAGTCTCCTTTGGTTACTATTTTTATTAAAAAAATATTTATTATTTTTATTTTAAAATATTTGGAAATAGTTTGGAGATAAATTAAATATATTATTTAATAATAATTTATTTATATATTTAAATATATACTTATATCCTTATAAGTAAATATTTATTTTAAATATAGTAAAATATGTCCAATGTAAATACAAACATTTAAATATAAAAATATAAATGTAAATAATTATATTTAATAATATTAAATATTTGGAAATAACTTTAAACTTGTACAAAGTTGCACCAATAAAATTAGTATAAGAAAACCCATATACTCTTTAACCAGCTCTGCCTCTTCTTAACATTTTATTCCATTCTCCTTATCATTTGCACTTTTTCTTTCTCTATACATAATTTTTTTTCTGAATGATTTAAGTGTAACTTATGTTATGCCACTTAACCTCTAAGTATTTTAGTATGTATTTTTTAAGAATAGAAATATTCTCCTATGTAACCATAGTGCAGTATCAACTTCATAAATTTATATTGAGACAATATTTTTACCCATTTACTATGCACATTCCACATTTGTCAGAGGATCTACTAATGCCCTTTATAGCTTTTTTTTTTTTTTTTTGCTCCTCAGTATGGGATCTAACACTATCTAGGGGAAGATACTACATTTTGTTAGTGGTAAAGATATATATCATTATCACTTTCATTTTCTTTAAGGTAGAGCATTTCCATAGCCTTTATTTGTTTTTTATGATACTAACATGTCTGAATGAAACAACAATCTCTACCTTTATTTTTTTTTTTTTAATAAACATCTCTCATTTTGTGTTTGTCTGAAATTTCCTTATGAAGAGATTGAGGTTATGCATGCTTGGCCAAATACTGCATAGGTGATCTCATGTCCTTTCGGGGCATCACATGTGGAGGTACAGTATGTCCATCTGTCCGTCACTGGTGATATTGTTGATTATCTAGTCAAGGTGTTGCATGATTTTCCCATTGTAAAATTACTGTTTTTTCTCCCTTGCAAACAATAAGCACTCCAAGGGAATACATGTTAAGATCATGAAAATATCCTACTCCTCACCAAAAATTTCCTGTAGATGTAGCATCCACTGATGATTCTTGTCTGATCATTACCATAATGGTTGTGAAATTATGATTTTCAACTCCAGCACTTCCTCCATATTTACCTTTAGCATTCAACTGCATGCAGAAAAACTTTCTCCTTCTCTATGTGTTTACTTAATTTATTTATTATTGGTATTATAGACTAATAAATTCCTATTCTTTTCAATGGTTTATAATCAATTACTTTACTTAAATATTTTAGTGTTTACATTGTCCCAGATTTGGCTAATGGTAGCCACTTCAAGCTGACTCCTGTGTTCATTTTATACCCCATAATTTTTTATATTTTAGTATTTTCTTATTTTATTTCATAACAAGATGTTTCTGGCCCATTCATATCCAACCGTCCCAGTCCTGGTAACCAACATTTGAATAACCCTGGGGTTTTTTTAGTGGCAAATGGTAATAGAGACCAACGTGCTAGATGTATTCGTTGCTACTAGAATGCCTTTGCTTCCTAGTCGATGTGCATGCACATATATGTGTGTACATAAACATGAAAAGGCATGTGTATATTTACATTTTAGAATCATGTCTTCCACCAATACTTCCATTTTCAATCCATCACCATAGGGCTCTTTCTTGCTTTTCCCCACTGTAAATTTTTATGTTCCTTCTTCCACAGTGAGAAGGCTGACTTCTAACAAAAGCACATTCGTGCATTTTTATAATATATCTAAAATAGTTTAAAAATTGCTTTCTCATAATTCTATAGTAAACAGACCTCTAAAAGGAGTTCAGTATTTGTTTGTATTTCTTTCCTGCCCTGTACTCCCACAACACATTCAATATTTAAAGTATACATTCAAATATTGTGTTCTCTCTCTCTCCATTTCCACATCCCTTCTATCCCTTTTCTCTCTCTTTTTCTTCTTCTCTCCCTTTTCTTCCCTTTTCCCTCCCTTCTTCCTTCCTTTCTTCTTTCTTCCTGCCTCCTTCCTTCCTTCCTCCTTCTCTCTCTCTCTCTCTTTCCAGCTCTCATGGCCTCATAGGTATCTCTGTAATCCACTATCCTCTTTGACTCAAGTAATCTGTGTTTCTACTTCTGTTCTTATTTCCATAATATTTTCGGTCTACATATTGCTACTTTTGTAACTATTGACTTTTTCCTAATCTCATCTCTGTTTATACTCTTGTGTGTTCATGGTTTTTTTCTTCTGCTTTTAACATTGCATGTAAGTTTCACAATCTCTGTATTATTCTACAATATGAGTCTCTTGCCTTGAGCCTTAAATAATACCTCCCAAAGAGAGAGAATGATTGGTTTAGCTGATCTCTTCTTATGTCACTCATAGGCCTTTGGTCATTCCATAGGTGGTCTTTGACTTGCTTATTCCTCTTAAATCAGTAAGTTGCAGTTAAAATGATAGAGGAAAATGATAAAAAGCAGGGTAATCTAAGAGTAAAGAGGTAACTGTTGATATTTTCTCTAGAAGGGAACAGTGTAACTAGAAAGTATTTCTCCCTGACCAGTAGGGAGAACATTTTAAATTTTAGGTGTCTTGTAAATGTATTATTTATTGAAAGTTAGAGATCAATATAGAAGTTCTTTCTAAGTAATTATTCATTTGGTTTATGTTATTTGCATATAAAGCATAGTAAAAAGTATTGAGAATGTCTTGTTCAACATTTTATTCCTGAAAGAAGTGGAATTATTGGGAAAATAAGGACATTTTAATTTATTTAAGACTCTGGGAAAGGCCTGGGAAGTAGCTCATATTATCATATGTTTTTTATAAAATTTGCAAAAGATTTTATATTTTAACTGTGATAAATTAAGACCTCTGCTTCTTTTTATTGGAATTTTTCTTCTGTCATAGTATTCCTTGGTTTCAGTGGCATTGGTACAACTAAGAGCATTTTTCCTTAGCCAAAGTTAATGGAAAGTTAACATGGAAGGCTGACAACAACGCAGTTATTATTAAACTCATAATATGTCACAAACAATGAGAACTTCAATGACAAATCGATTAATTAAGTCATCAATTCAAAGAGTATTTAAAATTAGTCATTGCCAGATTCACAGATGAATTCTATCTGATGTACAAAGAAGAACTGGTATCAATCTTACTAAAATTGTTCCAAAAGATTGAGAAGGAAGGAATCTTCCCTAATTCATTCTATGAAGCCAGTATCACCCTGATACCAAAGCCAGGAAAGGGCACAACAAAAAAAGAAAACTACAGACCAATATCCCTGGTAAAAATAGATTTAAAAATCCTCAGCAAAATACTAGCAAACCAAATCCAAGAGCACATCAAAAAATAAGATCAATTATGTTTTATTCCAAGGCTCCAAGGATGGTTCAACACACCCAAATCAATAAATGTGATTCACTACATAAATGGAATTAAAAGCAAAAACCATATGATGTAGATGTAGAAAAAGATGTAGATAGATGTAGAAAAAGCATTTGATAAAATTCAGCATCCTTTATGATAAAAACCCTCAACAAACTAGGCATAGAAATAACATAACTCAAAATAATAAAAACTATATATGACAAACCAAAAGCCAACATCATACTGAATGGGGAAAAGTTGAAAGCATTCCCCTTTGGAATTGGAACAATACAAGGATGCCCACTTTCACCACTTCTAGTCAACATAGTACTGGAAGTACTGGCTAGATCAATGAGGTAAGAGAAAGAAATAAGAGCATCCAAATTGGAAAACAGAAGTCAAATTATCTGTGTTTTTTAATGATATGATCTTATACCTAGAAAACCCTAAAGACTCCTCCAAAAGACTCCTAGATTTGATAAATGAAATCAGTAAAGTCTCAGGTTACAAAATCAATGTACACAAATCAGTAGCATTTCTATACACTAATAACGACCAAGCTGAGAATCAAATGAAGAACTCAATCCCATTTACAATAGCTACGAAAATAAAAATAAGTAAATAAAATGCCTATTTAACCAAGGAGGTGAAAGATCTCTACAACAGCTATAAAATACTGGTGAAAGAAATCACAGATGACACAAACAAATAAAAACACATCCCGTGCACATGGATTGGAAGATCAATATTATTAAAAATGATCACAATGCTCAAAGTAATCTATAGATTCAAC
>NW_012147189.1:1095246-1097720 GCF_000956105.1 Propithecus coquereli | reverse complement strand
ATGTGTGAGAAGTTAAAATAGTTTATGATGTGAGAAGCATAAACAAGCAGCAGACAAAAACCAAAGTGAAAATCAAAGTCTCATTACCTTTAAATACCATTTTTTCTTTAAAAGCATTTCATGTTTTTTTATATCAACTTATTTGCCTAATTTGAATGTACATTTAAAGATGGTTCACTTTTTTGAGATCATCTCATAATATAATTATTTGTCATTACCAAGTGTAGGTAGATACATTTTTATGAGTATAGAAACTAACATTTCTCAATTTGAAAATAACTGATTCTACTTGTATTTACGTTCCATCTCCATCTTGATTTAGCTTGCAATAGCACTTATTATTGCTCCGAACAGGTATCTTTAAATTCATTATGGTATCTCCTTTTATTTTTCTGTAACTGGAATAGTAAATGATTGCATACCTTCATTCATTTATCTTAGGGAAACAGTTTAAATGAGGAAGGGCATTTTGGAAATGAACTTGATGCATTGTTCTAAAAAGAATGCCTTTTTCCAGAGTAAAAGGAAGAAAAATAGAGGAGATATTTGAGAGTAGAGCTATTAATTTTAAGTTAAGAAATTATTATTATCTAATAACTTCCTTGCATTCTCCATGATAAATGTAAATAATTTTGCAAATAACTATCTGGAAATCATGATTCATAACAAGGGTCAATATTATTGATCAATGTGTATAAACTGTTGCTTCATTTCTGTCATTCGGGTGAGACTACAAGAATTCCATTAAAGGTACTTCATTCTCTAAACAATGGGTTGGCAACTACCCGGTTAATACAGTCCATCGCAATGTGTTTGTGCTATAACGATTTTTGTATTTGGCTTTTCATTTTGACTTATAATTGAGAAGTGGAAGTTACTTGAGAATAACATTTATGGGCTTTGTGTAAATTATCACTGCATTTACCAAAGAGTTGGTTTAAATATGTCAATTAATTATCAAATTATTACACAAAGCGAGTTAGGTTTAATAGCAGTCCTCTTCATAACCTTCATTGCACAGCATTCTAAAAGTGTATCATTGCCCCTGAAATTGTGCTCAGCCATTTTCTTACCACCCTGTACTAAGGGATTTTATACATAACAGATTTATAAAACTCATTTCTGGGTTTACTGTGAGGATTTTTTTCTCCCCTGAGGATGTGGTTGAATACATTTCACAGTGTCATTTTTATGAGGATCCATAGGAAAAATTTCTCTCTGGTCTTAGAACGAGAATAAACATGCTTCTCCTGGGTAGCTGATTTGCTCTAGCTTTATGGGTACTGTGAATAACAAACCTCATTGTGATTTCCTCTCTAGGTTCCTAGAAAGCTTAGAGCGAAATATGTGACCCATCTCCAGTGGAGATGATGGATGCATTTTGTGTACTTTACTCCTGCCTCCGTATCCTTTTCTTAATTTATTTACCGTTGCTTCACTTTTCTTCTCAATTTTATTTTATCTTGTTATATAGTATGTGTCTTTGTTCTGTACCTCAAATGTTTTCTGGAACAATATTAACATGTAAATAAACTAATAAATCATAAATTTTTGTCATATAGAAAGTTGTTGCAGTATTACTTTATCAAGTTTTCTCTTCTTTGCTTTATGGAGCCTGGGCCAGGCAAGATAACTAAAACTAACTGATAAATAACCCCCAAATTTAGTGGCTTAACACAATACAGACTTATTTCTCATGCATGTCACAATCTGAATCAGATGCTCAGCACGCCATCTTCCGCATGGTAATTCAAGTGCCATCATCTTCTCAGGCCTCCTTGGACTCTTCCACTCAATCCTCTGGATTAATCCTGCCCACATACTGCGAAAGAGAAAGTAGAGGCTCACACTTGTGGTTCAGGGGCCAGGTCCACAGGTGGCATGCACTGCTCATGCCCCCATTCCATTAGCCAAATGCTGTCACACTCTAGTACCTAGATGAAGAGGGTCTGAGGAATATGGGATTTCTGTGTGTCTGAGAGGGAACTATTAATAGTAATGGCTTGGTTGAACGCATATTATCTCCTCTACAGAGACCTTCTAGCTTCTTGCTGGAGTCTGGTAGAGTGTCTTGGCAAGAATTCAATATCTAGTGATTAATTATAATCTTGGGGCTTTGTTACAGTGGCTGTAAATTCTCATAACTATCAGTGATTTTCTTGCTTCTACACATTTCCCCAGAATTGCACACTCCAGGCAATACACTAGAGCCTGGACTCAAAATGACCTGGTTTCAAATCTAAGATCTACCCTAATTATTTAGCTTTGGGCTAGTTTCATGACCTTTCCCTATCTTTAAAATGGGGACAATAATGTTACCTACTTTGTAGGGTTGTTAGGAGAATTAATTGAGATATTTGCTGTGTTAGAGTGCTCTATTAGTAAATGTTCCTGTGGCAATCCTCTTTTGAGATCTCTCTCCCATGCTACTTTTTAATTAACTTTTTCTATTTGCTCAATAGATTGGCCATTGA
>NW_012147189.1:1094284-1095196 GCF_000956105.1 Propithecus coquereli | reverse complement strand
CATGGTATAATATTCAGCCATAAAAATAAATGAAATAATGTCTTTTGCAGCAACTTGGATGGAACTAGAGGTCATTATTCTAAATGAAGTAACTCAAAAATGGAAAATCAAATACCATATGTTCTCACTTAGAAGTGGGAGCTAAACTGTGGGTACATGTGGTCATATAGAGTGTAATAATAAACATCGGCGATTTCAAAAGATGAGGAGGGTGGGACAGGGTGGGGGGAGGGATGAAAAATTACCTATTGAATACAGTGCATACTATTTGAGTGATAAGCACTCTAATAGCCCAGAGTTCACCACTACATAATATATCCATGTAACAAAATGCACTTGTACTCTCTAAATCTATTTTTTAAAAAGGACAAAACCCACATGATGCCACTTATATGAAAAATCTAATACATAGTCAAATTCACAGAAGCAGAGAGTACAATGGTGGTCGCCAAGGCCTGGTTTGTCGAAGGAGTAATGGGATGGGAAGGTATTAGTCAAAGGGAACAAAGTTTCAGTTATACAAGATGAATAAGTCCTAGAGAACTACTGTCTACCAAAGTGCCTATAGTTAATAAAACTAGTTACCGCACAAAACAATGCCTGAATTCTGATAGCTCATATATATATAAGAAACTTTATAGAGGTTTTACCACATTTGAAAACAATTAAAAAAACATACCTGATATTACCAATTAGGAATCATGAGGCTAAAACATTTTCAACTATGATTAAAAAAAAAAAGTCGGATTTATCTTGCTAGGGGAAATAGTAAATTGTCTTTTCTAATCTTTCTATAGAAAATAATATTACAAAATTGTTGACATGTGAAGGGATGATCAAAGAGTCTGTAGCCAAAAACTGTAGAAAACTGTCTTATAAAAATGTATCAGGCAATTAATGATTAAAATATTA
>NW_012147189.1:1086215-1087464 GCF_000956105.1 Propithecus coquereli | reverse complement strand
TTGTTCAATCTATTGTCACCAAAGTCTTTTCAGAAACTTAAAAGCTGAAATTTTCTTCCTTTCTCTTTGTATTCCTGCGTACAAATCTTATCCTAAAGGGAGAACATGGTGAGAGAGGATAAAGGCAATTTATGGTTAATAAAAAAACAGATGATAAATGTTATTTTAACAGGATACAGGCTTTTACCATCTGAAGTAAATAACTGATTTGTGTTATATCCACCTCTGAGAATAGTCCTGGGTATATATTGGGGAAGCAGACAAACCTGACTGTAGGAGAATAAAAAATCCAACTACTTATCTTACCATTCTCAATAGGAAAGTAAAACCTTTGATTCTAAAATGGGAAACAAAGGCTTAGATATATAGGAAGAAAAGTGAGCATTTGACATAAATTTACAATCCAAGACCTTTCTAGGGGGCAAAATTACCTAGAGAAGTTAGGCAGGATTGATACTTGGAAGATCCAAAGTGAAAATCACTTTAAAACTTAAAAGAAATTGGAATTCTAGAAATAAAATGACAGAAATAGGTGTTAAAAGATTAAGGATGCCAAATCCAAATGTATCAGGAAAACAATATGATAGATTCCAATGTCTGAAAACATAAAGACTAAGAAAGTGCTACAAAGTGATTTGATAATTACAATAACAGGGGGAAAAGTTCTCAGTCCTTTCCTTTTTAGGTACAAAATTGCCCATCTTTTTTTCAAAGGTGTTGTCTCTACCTCCGTCCTTGACCTGACTTCTCTCAACGCTGTCATCATTGGAGAGTTTCAATGACAAGCTCCCTTGTGGATCTCAGAATAGCACTACAGACTCAGCCCCTGTAAGAGTGAATGTGTTACATTGGTGAAACTCCATCCCCCAGCACAAACCTGCTCTTCCAATTTTCCTTTTCACTGGTGCCATTCACATTTTCTGGTCACCCCAGCCCAGAATTTGCGAGTTGTCAATGACTCTGTTTTTTCCTTTTCGAGGCACTCAGAGGTTTACGCGGATAGTGTGAAGATGAGAAGCCAGGTTACTAGAGAAAAAAAAAATATTGAGAATGTTTCAAATAATTAGAAACGTAAACAGTCTAGACATGGACCTGAATATTCTTTTCTTCACTCCATGCACACAGAGTTGACCATTGTTGCAGTGGTGACCATTTTAAGTGTATATTTCAGAGCAAACAAAATCTGGTTATTTCTGTTACCCCAAGGGAAGGATAAAAAGAAAGTATTCTCCCTGCATTGCTCTAAGAA
>NW_012147189.1:1070593-1085286 GCF_000956105.1 Propithecus coquereli | reverse complement strand
TTAATATATAAATAGTTGACATTATATTGGAGTGTAATGTTCTCTGAGGACTTTCCAACTTAACAGTAATTAAGGCTTAAGCAAAAGAAATAAAACTTCTAAAGATAATTTCAGACAACATGAAGAGGCAGAGGGTTCTTTGTATCTGTTTTTGTTTAGTTCAGAGAGACTGCTCTGGAAAATATTTAAGACAATCTGGTGGTTTATGAACCATGTAAGTGTTATAAAGTTATGAAATAGTTTAGATAATGGGCTTTTTTCTTGGCTTGGGATCAAGTATATACTTTACATACCGTGTTTTACATTTATAATAGTTTTTTAGGTATTTGAAATCAGCATCCTTAATAATAATGTCAAAAGAATGCAACAGTTTTAATTCCTCTGTATTGGATAGGAAGGTATGTTAAACTTTGCAATACATGAAAACATAATATATTTTAAGTCTGAGCACAATTTTATGTTTATGGCAACATTAAATCATTTTTATGCCTCTCAGACATATTACTGTACAAATATTTTAAAGAAAAAATTAAGGCATTCACATATTATAGTAGGCTTTATTTATAATATAGAAGATGACTTTAAGCAAATAAAGGAATAATCAAAAATCAAAAAGTGACTAAAATGAGAATACCAAATTTAGGTCATATCTTTTTGTGTGTGTAAAATATATTGAAAACTGACCCAACAAAATAGATTTTGGCATAAACCTTAATGTTTCATTTCACTTCACTTTGTGTCTTTAGAAATGAGAATATCATGAATTTTAAAAATTCAGTATTTTAAAAAATAATCAACAAAAATTAAATCTAAACATTTATTTTGAAGGACAAAATGACCAATCAAAAACAGCTATTTTTTCTTGAATAGGATGTGATATTTTAAGTATTTATTAGTAACTACTTAATAATGGAAATAACTACTTTTACAATGGAAATATATAGAAAATATCCAGCACTATCTAAAATTTTTTAACAAAGCATAGATTTTCTTTGAATAACAATTGACCTAACTACCACAGTTAGTTTCTATATTCATTAGATTTCAGTTGATAACCAAAAAAAAAATAACGTTGTTTACAATGGAAATATATAGAAAATATCCAGCACTATCTAAAATTTTTTAACAAAGCATAGATTTTCTTTGAATGACAATTGACCTAACTACCACAGTTAGTTTCTATATTCATTAGATTTCAGTTGATAACCAAAAAAAAAATAACGTTGCTTTAACTTGTTCCCTCCTTTTTAGATTTTATTGGTAAAATATGTAATGTGCTTTGTATACTGGCAAAAAGATAAGCTGAAAAGGGCTTCAGTATTAAAACAAAAGTATGAAATTCTACTGTTTTATCCAGGTTCATATTTTATTGCTTTTAACCAAACATTTATTTCCTTAATTATGAGGTAACTTTTTTTTAAGGGACAAAATGAATTAAGTAATTAAACTATGAATGGACTAAAGAAAAATCTCCAAAATGGTATAGCTGTAAAAGTATTTGCTGCTTATAGGCAGCACAGCGAGAACAGAGAGCAAATTGCAGTGCTTTGTTTGAGCTTATTCTTTTTCAGCCAGAGGGTAGAAAATAATGTTTTAGAAGATGTTCGACACTTAATTACTTAATTCTGATTTTTTTTCAAATGAATGGCAATTCTTTTAACCAATTGAATTCAAATTCTTAGTTATATTGTGTAGTACACACAACATATAAGAACGAATAAAAAATGTAAATGAAAGAAGGGAAATGGCTAATATTTCCTTAGCATTCTGTTTCTCTTTTACTAACACATTAAGAAAATGCCCAGTCTGCTATGTCTGTAAGTATTCTTGCCTATATATGCATAAATAGTACCAGAAATCATAAAGAATGATGGATGTTTTTACTGGATTTTAATTACAACTGTGTGTAACTTTGAACTATAAAACAATTTAGAGAGATTAAACAGAAAATTAACTATAATAAGGAAGAAGAATTTTTGTAGCAGGAGCATGTTCTACCTGTTAGCAATTGAGATTTCAGTTTTTCTTGCTGATCATTAAATTCTATTTTCTGAGGTAAGATACAGTTGCAAAGATATAAGTTACAGCCAAGAAGAGCTTTCAAATGGGTGAGGCCACTGATACACCAAGACTGGTAGTCTGTCTTTAATAATGATATCCAGTCACTTTGTGGGAGTGCATGAATATGGTCCTTAGAAATCAGGGGCTGTATGGATTTCACTAATTAAAACTTATTCTGGAATACATCTAACTGCCATGAGCCTAATGATATGGTTGTTTATGCCACTAAATTTGAGGTGGTCTTTTATGCATCAGTTGATAACTGGAACAAAATTTGATACCCAGAAGCAGAGTGCTGGTGTTATTTTGGGGACCAAGCAGCGGGCAGGACCTGTGGGCCTCGAGGAGGCTGTTCGTGAGGGTACAAAGGAAAGTGAAGAAAACGTTATTGAAAATTGGAGAAAAGGATGTACTTACTATGTAGTGGTGGAAATTTTGGCAATACTGTTGCTTATATAATGTGGAAATTATAAGTGCACGTAACAAACTTGATTATCTAAGAAGATTTTTGGGCAGATTATTGAAGATGCTTTCTGTTTTCTTTCTAGCTGCTAAAAATAAAATGTGAGAGAAGAAAAATGAACAAATTTTTTCAGATTTCAAGCAAAATTTAGAGACACGACAAAGGGCTCAAACAGATTTTTCAGCCAGTAAGTGTTCCACAAATAAGAAAAGGCCCTAAAGCAAGGATCAAATCCAGGGAATTTTTAGGAATATGAAGATTTAGTGTACAGGTGAAGGCAGAAGTATGATTTTAATCTTGTTTAGATTCTGCAATAATTTAAGGCTGTATCTCCTAGACCCTTTCTATTAGACAAAAAGACTTCCGAAATAAACATGAGGACATTGTACCACTGTTATACAGAAGGCCTACAGTAGAAAAAGTCTCTCAAAGAAATTTGTGGGTAAGGCTTTGATTAATGGAGTAGATTATACTCTGATATATATAAGACCTGCACAGTTTTTTTTTTATTTCAGAATATTATGGGGGTACAAACGTTTAGGTTACATATATTGCCTTTGCACCCCCTGAGTCACAGCTACAAGCGTGTCCATCCCATAGACAGTGCACACCGCACCCATTAGGTATGAATATACCCATCCTGTCCTCCGCCTTCCCCACCTGCCTGACTAGTCTGGACTTACAGGCACAGAAATAGTGCCAAATGAAAATAGGCCCTTGGACCCCAAAATTTCCATGAGTAGGATGCAGATGGAGAAAACCTTTTAGCTGCAAATGTAGGGCATTTCTTATTGAAAAATAATTATGCTTCAAAGGTTAAAACCAAGACTAGAGAGAATCACTCACACGGAGGATAATAATAATAAAAACTGGCAACCTGTGTCTAGCTTAGTTTCAGTATTGCTATGCACTACAGATTCCTGTCTGTATTTTCCCCTTTTGAATGGGAGTATATATTGCATTATTGCATGTTGGATATGTAGTAGGCAGTTAACCTGTCTCTTTATTTTAGGTTTTCAAATCAAGGGATATTGATCCTGAGGATCCCCATCTATTTAGGTTGACACAAAAGTAATTGTGGTTTTAGCGTTGTTGACATTTGCCATTTGATATTGGAAAACATTCTGAAATGTGGTTATGTTATACATCATTTCAATGTGCATTTCTCGCTTTATGTTTTTTTGCTAAGGACTTATTACTTGTTCACTTTATATTTATTTTAGACTATGGAAATGATTTTAGACAAAAAGCAAATTCGAGCAATTTTCTTATTCCAGTTCAAAATGGGTTGTAAAGCAATGGAGACAACTCACAACATCAACAATGCATTTGGCCCAGGAACTACTAAAGAACATAGAGTGCAGTGGTGGTTCTAGAAGTTTCGTAAAAGAGAGAGAGCCTTGAAGATGAGGAGCACAGTGGAGGGCCATTGGAAGTTGATAATGGCCAACTGAGAGCAAATTGAAGCTGATCCTCTTGCAACTACACTGGAAGTTGCCGAAGAATTTAATGGCGACCATTCTATGGTCATTTGGCATTTGATGTAAATTGGAAAGGTGAAAAAGCTCAGTAAGTGGGTGCCTCATGAGCTGACTGAAAATCAAAAAAATTGTTGTTTTGAAGTGTTGTCTTCTCTTTTTGTACACAACAGCAATGAACCATTTCTTGATCAGATTGTGCTCTGTGACGAAAAAAAAAGGTCCTGGTCACTGTTTGCACGTGATAGTCTGCTGCCGGTCTGATCCATTACAGCTTTCTGAACCTCTGCTAAACCATTACATCTGAGAAATATGCTCAGCAAATCCATGAGATACACTGAAAACAGCAATGCCTGCAGCCGGCATTGGTCAACAGCAAGGGTCCAATTCTTCTCCACGACAACACCTGACCACATGTGGCACAACCAAAGGTTCAAAAGTTGAACGAATTGGGCTATGAAGTTTTGCCTCATCCACCATATTCACCTGACCTCTCACCAGCCAACTACCACTTCTTCAAGCATCTTGACAACTTTTTGCAGGGAAAACGCTTCCACAACTCGCAGGATGCAGACAATACTTTCCAAGAGCTTGTCAAATCCTGAAGCATGGATTTTTACGTTACAGAAATAAACAAACTTATTTTTCATTGGCAAAAATGTGTTGATTGTAATGGTTCCTATTTCGATTAATAAAGATGTGTTTGAACCTAGTTATAATGATTTAAATTTCATGGTCTGAAACTGCAATTACCTTTATACCAACCTAAATATACCTGAACTTGCCTTGTGTAACAAGGTTCTCGATCTCATGCCTGTCTAATGATAATGTGATAAGGTTTAGGTGAGTCTTGGGAGAGGATAAATATATTTTTCATGTGGAAGGTAGCCACTAAATGTAGGATGATTTGTTACATAGAAATAGATAACTGAAAAAATATGACTGTGCAAAAGCCCGTGTCCATTGGGAAATGTTGCTATCATTCACTTTTGGCTTCTTTAAGGGCCCCTCAAGTCTACCCACAAAATGATAGTGCACCAGAATTTAATATACCACCGCTCCTTTCTTCTTCCTCTTAGGACAGTTCCACATATTTTTATTTATGCACTAATTACTCACAAATACATTTTTTTTCTAAGACCTGTTGCTTAAGCTACTTGGAATGCCCATCTGGATGTCCAATAGGGATCTATAACTCCTGATCAAGTACAGCTTAATTTCTCCCTATATCCAAAATCGTTCTTTCTCTTTTCTTCATCTAAAAAGAAATTGGGCATCAATATAGATTTCCTGTTCCTCACATCCACCAGTCACCAAATTTTGTCAACCTAGCATTTTCCTTCCTTTTTTAATGCCTGGTTTTTGAACCTTAGACTCACCTCCCTTGAATCCATCCATTATTCTAGAACAAGTCAAATCACATTACTGCTTAAGCATCTTCACTGGATTTGTGTAGTTACACCCAGTGGGATTATATATTTATATATAATAAGGTTTTTCTTTTTTCAGAATGAAAGGAGAGTTTATCAATAACTTAACAGAACAGCAGGCATAAACTACTTATTCCAGGCAAACTTGGAGATATGGTGAACTTATTATATTTATGAAACATTGTCTTAGTTTCTTAAACATACAGAAGATTCAACGTCATAGGCATTGTATTAGTGTAGATTCCCTAAGAGCAGAGTCTAAGGTGGGGATTTTTGTGTAAGTTTTTATTGAAGGAGTACTCTTAGGAAAAGCATCCGAGGAAGTGAGGCAAAGAGGATAGGGAAAGGAAGAAGTTTAATAAATATGTCCTTTCAGATGAAATCCCACCTCAGTTTCATCTCATGGGGAACTCGGGATATAAATGACACCATAGATTTATCCAACTTTAAGGCAACCATCAGATTAAGAAAATTCTTCTGAGAAGGGTACAGCTATAAGCTATTCACAGCCAATGGTGATGTGTGTATTAGGATGCTAGGGCTACCATTACAAAATACCATAAAGTTATTGTGGCTTAAAACAACAAAACTTTATTGTCTCACAGTTACGGAGGCTAAAAGTCCAAATAAAGTTCTCAACAGAGCCATGCTCCCTCTTAAACCATTAGGGGAGAATCCTTCCTTGACAGTTCTGGCTTCTCGTGTTTGCTAGTAATTCTCAGTGTTCCTTGGCTTGCACTGCAACACAATCTACCTCTGCTGTTGCATAGCTGTCTTGTGTGTCTCTATTGTCATGCAGCATTCTCCCTGTTTATGTATGTTCAAATTTCCTTCCTTCTTAAAAGATATTGGTCATAGTGGATTAGGACCTGCCTAACACCTTCATCTTAATTTGATTACATCTTCAAAGACCTTATTTCCATATGAAGTCATATTGATAGGTACCAGGGGTTTGAGCTTCAATATATCTTTCTGGGAAGTACAATTCAACCTGTAACAATGGGGCACTGGGAAAATAAAGGTCATCTGGCCAGGGCACCAATAGTATTGGCTACAAGTATCTTTTTAAGTTCCCAGATTCCTCATGAGTTTAACCTTTAGATATACTGAACTATTGATGTACTGAACAATTTTCAAGTCCCGATTTTTACCTCTTTGCATACTCTTCATGCCTAAACTATATCCCTTGCCCTTCTGCTTGGCAAAAGTCTTCTCATCTTGAAGATGCAGTATCATATTTTGATACATTAATATCATACCAAGGCACCTCATTCCAGATTAGTTTGTTTATTCATTCATTCAATAATTTTAATGCATATTATGTGGTATAATGCTAGATATTAGATATGGTGCTGGATTATTAGGAGTATAGACCCTGGCCCTAAGGTAGGTTATAGTCTAGTAGGGGAGACAAAATATAAATAATTATAAGCAAGTTCAATAAATAGTAATGTAGTCACAGTGTACTGTGGTCACTGAGAAGAGCGCCAAGCTCAGGCAGTGGCAGAGATGTAAGTGATGACACTAGTCAGGACAATTTTGACACTGAAGATTAAAACTTAAAGTATGAAAGATAGTTCTAAATCAGTTCATAAAGCACCTAATTTTTAACTCCACAAATGTTCTCTGCTTGTTATTTAACTGTTTCTTTAATTCACTCATGAAATCATTCATTCATTAAACTTGACAGTTATTTCTGGTGTAAGGCACTGAGTTAAGCTCTGTCAGACATATCTGAGCTGTTTTAAAACAAACATCAAGTATAGGCAACAGGATAAAACACACTTACTGTCTTTAAAGTAAATGTAGCAATGTGTTATTTTGAACTGTTGATCAAGCTGTATTTATCTATAATTGATTAATTTCCTAGAAAAAATTTGTCAATCTGTAATTTGTAAATCTCAAAGCAGTCCTTAAATATCCTAAAGGTAATTTTCCTAAACAGACAATTTAGAATGCCTGCAATTAGAGTTGCAAGTGATGATTGTCTGCAATAGTAATTTTCTTGTCTTAATGGCAATAAGCTGCTCATTATTTTTTAAAAAAGTGTGTCACCCATTATTCCTGTTTAGAATGCTGCCTTTTCTCCAGAAGCTGATGAAATAGTCTACTTCTTACTGACAGTGCGGTAAAGTGTGAGGGAAGATGCCAACATCAATAGACTGACATAAAAAATATCCACACTGAGGTTTTTTGATGGGCTGGTTTTAATATCATTACCTATAAAATAGCAATTTGGGGGGACAAAATGTTTAATATTTGTCAGTCAAAGGTTTATATCCATTTATACTATTAACATTAATAGATACATATTTCACCAGTTCATCCCATTTCTTGTATTCAAAAATAATTACATAATAAAAGAGTAACTTCAGCTTACTCCTCCTTACTATAGCCATACTCAATATTTAGAGAATGTAATCACAATGAAACAGAACTGTCAAGTTAATTGGTTAACAGGAGGAGTGTTAGTTTTTTCTCTCTGAGTCAGTCTAGAACAGGATTTAGCAATTGTTTTTGCGGAGGACCAAATAGAAATAAATATTTTCACTTTGTGGGACATATGGTCTCTGCCATATACAGCTCTTCTGTTGTAGCAGGAAAGTAGCCATAGACAATTCCCAATGAAAGAATATGGCTGTGTTCCAATAAAATTTTATTTATAAAAATATATGGCAGGACATATTTGGCTCAGAGGTTATAATTTACCTAATAAAATACGTTCTTCATAGGAATGTTGTAAAAGTTAAAGCATATAATGTATGTAAAATACTTCACATGGGACCTTAAAACTCAGGAAATATTCAATACATTCAAACCGTTAGTATTATTATATGTATAGAGGAAGAGATTAAGAAAAAATAAATGAAGGAGGGTGTGTACTTTATGTGGCCAGGGGCCAAGTCTATATTTAATGTCTATCTTAGTGCTAGCACAGTGTCCAGCACTGTGCCTAATAAAAACAAGGGAATCAATGAATACTTATTGAGTAAATCAATATGTGAATAAAGTACAGCTTACATTGTTATTAATTCACTTTGTGTTTCTGTAAATGTTAGAGAGAAGGCTGTGATGTAGTAGTCACAGAGTTACCCTGTATTCATTCAGTTTGTTTTAATATTTCCAGATGGCCGTAAGATATAATGTGGTGAACATTGTGGCTTTGGAACAAAATGAGGCTAAATTTAGAGGTCTTTGAAGAATCTTATATGCATTATTCCCCAAGAATTATAGAATGTTGAGTTAGATAAAACCTTTTACTATATCTTTTATCCATTCTTGTTTAGCATTTGAGAAAAATGATGCTCTCAGTGTTTAAGTGATTTTCTTGCTAAAATCATACAGGAAATGGAGGAGTCAGGATCAGAACCTTGGTCTTCTCACTCCTAATCCAGTGCTCTTTCTATAGCATGTCACCATAGTTAATATCTAAACTTTTTTATTAATTGCAGAAGAAACTCCCCCTTCTACCACTTTTCCTTCTTCCTATACAAATTACACGTACTGAACATACGAACATATGAATGTATCCTAGGAGAAAGAGCTCACAAAGAAATTGGGCTTAACTCATTTCTAAATCAATGACTATGCAAAACGTCATCTCAGATTATTTCTATATGGCAAAAGAAAAACATTCTTGTAAATGTGATATTGAAGGAAAACAAGTAGTGTGAAAAGTTATTTTATGAATTCATCTTTATGTAAAATAGAAAAACATGTGAAAGGGATTTTCCTAGTTATTAGCATTGATACCATCATTCTTTATTTAGGAATTTTAATACCTACAACTCCCAAATATCTGTTTACATACAATCTAGCTGCTCTTTATATGCACATAATTTATGTCTACCTCAATGGAAACTTACAAATATGAATGTCTCTCCTGTGATCAACCACCAATTTCAAGCTGACATTATTTTCTACTTCTTGCTTTGAAGATTCTAGCTTGCAAAGTATCATTAACCTATATCCTTCATATGACGCCAATAGAATATTAAAGTTGAAGGATTTTTACCAGCATTATTTCTGGTATCCATAAATAATTACACAAAATGAGTAACTTTAGTTGACTTCTTTTTACTATAGCCATATTTTTAGAGAAAATTTATAGTTATTCTTATTTCATAAAAACTCTTTGTAATTTTTTAAATGTTTATATAATGTAATACACACAGCTTGTAAAACAGTCACATAAAATTGACATAGTCAAAATAATTTCACTGAAAAAACATATATAGCTAATTAATGTTCTGTAACTAATTAATTTTTAAGTAGGATGACAGATGCAATATTTCTTCAAAAAAATCTAGAATCACTCTAGGTATGTTTTTGGCTCCAGGAAATCTTCACTTGATAAATATGGCCTAAAAAACATAAAGTCCATATTTCCTTGCTTTTAACCCCTTGTAAATAACATAAATTAAATTTTGGAAAATAATTGCATTTTGAGAAAAATGTTAATTTTTAAAAAATTATTTATTCCAATAAATTGTAACTTTTTAAATCAATTACCTAGCATAATTTAGCTATCTTATATAGAATACGAGTATTCACTAGTTTTTAATTTAAACATTAAAAAGAAAATGATGTAGAAATGATTACACAATCTATATTGCAAAACAGTTCAGGCTAACTGGTACTGCAAGTGAAAGAAGTTATATTTTGCATATGTATAAATTCAAACAAATTCTGCTTATTGAACATCCTATGAGATGTCTCACCAAAATGAGTTCCTTTTCTTCTTTCCTGATACTCATTTAACAAGCAAAAGAAGAATACTTTGTGTTTGTTTTATAATACCAAAACATTGGAGAAAAAAATATAGTTGTATAAGCTATTCAGTGCTTTATAGAATCTCCATATTTGATTGTTTCCTCCAATGAAATTATTGTAAAAGTAACTTTGTATAATATTGTGTGTGTACTGGTGCATGTATGCATGTATATGTGCACACACCTGTGTGGACAGGAGGTCGCAGAGTGCCTTTGTGAAATGGCCTTTGAAAGGAATGAGCTCCTTGAAAGTAGGGAACTTATCTTATTTTCCTGGAAAACCACAAATCCAGACACACTGCATGACATATGATGTTTGCTCAATAAACTAGTGCAGGAATGAATGAACAAGTAAACTGAGTGAGTTACTACTTTACAATCTGAATTAGACTGAAAGAACTGTCATTCCAACGCTGCTTCAACAGAGAGACAGCGATTTCCAAACAAGTCACGTTCTTAATGGCTGTCCTCAAGTCCCCTTTCCCCGACACGTTCCCTCAGGTTTCTTGTTTTTCCTCATTTGTATGTATTTAGTTTTTATTGAAGTAAAATTTATATACAGAGAAATGAACAAACCTTAAATGCATGATAATTTGATGAGTTTTGATAAATGTATACACCTGTGTAACGATTGTCCCCATCAAGCGATGGAACATTTCCATCACGCCAGAAGGTTTCCTGAGGCTCCCGACTCTCAGTCAGTGCACTCCCCACCAACCAAAGGTAACCGCTTTTCATATTTTTTCACCATATGTTAGTTTTACCTGCTGTAGACTTTTGTGTCTGGGTTCTTTTACTCAGCTTAATGTCAGTGAGATGCAGTCATGCAGTTATATGTACCAGTAGTTCATTCCTTTTTATTGCTGAATAGTATTTCATTGTATTAACATACCATAATTTGTTTATCCTTTCTTCCATTGGTAGACATGTGTCTCATTCCCTGCTTTTAGTTATTACAAATAAAACTCCACGAAAATCCTTGAATAGTCATTTTGAGGACAAATGTTTTAATTTCTCTTATATAAATACTTAGGAGGTCTTGCATGTGTTTTGTTAAATTTAATCCTAAGTGTTTTACACAATATTTTATATTTAATTTTATTTGAAATAAAAAGATATTTAAAATTTTATTTTTCAATTATTTGCAGTCAATATCTAGAAAATAATTGCTTTTGAGATAATGATGTTATGTCCTGTGACCTTACTAAATTTCTATAGCTTTACATTTTATATAAGCAATCATATTATCCTTCAATAAAGACAATTTTAATTTTTCCTCTCACATATATATACTTTTTATTTCTTTTTCTTACTTATTGTACTAAGACCTTCTATATAGTATTGACAGAAATGGGAGATAATGGAAGTCAAAATTTGTTTATAAATTTGGATTTAACCACATAAGTCATTCTATGCATGTACTTTCTATTGGTGGCTGGCAGATTTGACTCACTGCTGCTTTATTTTATTATTATTAGTTGGAATAATAATAATAATAATAGTGACCATTGAGCACTTACTTCACACTGTATATTTTGCTAAGTATTTTTCCTGCAGTATTTCTTAATCTTATAAAATCCTATAATTTTGGTTCTATTGTTCAAAGAAAACTAACCTTTCCAGAATAATGATTGCTTAAAATTACCCTGACAGTAAATGCTGGAGTCAATGTGGGTTTTTAAACTCAACTAGTTCAACTCTAGAGTATGGGCTTTTAACTGAAAATCCATAGAAGTTGCAATGTTGTAAGTAGAGATTTTAGTACTGCTATCCTTATTTTTTCCCTGCATCCACTCCTTGTTTTTGGCTCCAGGGTTCCAGTGCTTTTACTTCCACATGCTGGTATAAGTCATGCCAGTCTTATGTCCAAGAACTTGTGGATATAAGGAATACAGATCTCTCACCCAGAAATCTGAGGAAATTTGGTCACTGGACATTTCATTTGCCTGACAGTAATTGTCTCTTACTTTAATTTGTTTAATGTATTAAGGGGCAAGTGGCAGTAGTCCACAATCTGGTAGAATTCTACAAAGATCATTGTCTAATGTCTTTCAGTTAGAGTACTTAGTGAAGGTCCCTTTCAAACAACTGGATATCTTGCATTCATCAGCCTTTATTGAGGTGAGGCAAGGGAGAGGGGCAGGAAACTATCACTGTAGTTATTGAATTGCTCCTTGTTAACCACAATCTTTCTACAGAGCACAAGTTTTGGGTGAAAAAATGTTCCATGATTCACAGATTTGATCTAAAATTTTTCGGCTCAAAAAACAGAAATCTGACTTTTTCATTTTACCTAGTTGTGTCCTATTGGAGTGTGATGACTCCATTAGCACAGAACTATTTTCTGTTACCTTGCATCTTAAGAAATTCCTCCTTTGACCCAATGTTTCAATGCTGCTATTGCCCCATTTCTCTGCTTCAGTTCTTAAACCCCTTGCAGTGCTTGTCTTGATACCTCTGATTGGCTCCATTTTACTCCAGTCTGGTTTCCCTCCCTACCACTCTACTTAATCTGATCGTGTCAATATCACCATTGACAAGGTCAATGTTTTACATTTTGTCAACACCTCTGTTCATTTTTCATTTTATTTGAAAGTAGTACAAGATACATTTGACCACTTTTGTTTCTCCAAGGTCATTTTTGTCATTAAAATATTTCTGGCTGTTGAGTGAAGAATGGCTAGGATGGGGTCAAAAATGGATTCTGGAAGACCAGTGGGAATGTTGTTGGTCATAGCACAGTTGATGACGGGTAATAATAGATGGATCTCAGGTGTTTGCAATGGAGATAGAAATAAATGGGTAGAGAAAATGATATTTAGGAGGCAAAATTGGAAGTTTTTGGGAACTGGTAAACCTTGGTTCAGTTTGGATATGTTAAAATTAAGAAACTCCTGAGATATCCAAATAGAGATATTGATCAGATGTTGCCCATAGTGGATATGAACCTCAAAGATGAATTCTAGGATAGAGTTACTTTATATTATCATCACTGTATGAATTAATTTGAGACTATGGACTTGGATCGATCACAAGTATAAAAGGGTAAATTGAAAGAGAGGTCTTAGCAAGAAACTGGCTATAATCTGAAGTGTATTCTAGTTCTTCATTCACTTAAAGGATTGCCTGTAGAGTATGTCTGGATATATAGAAAGTGACAAGATAATAACACTTGGAGTTGTTCTTTTTACCCTTTATCTCATTTGATACATTTTTCTTTCAGTTTGTGATGAGACTTAATGTAGTCCAGGGCACCCAAACAGTAGATTTTGCCACACCTGTCATTCACCTTTTAATATATTTCAGAGATTGTGAAGTCTTGAATGATGTACAAAGTCAATAGTCAGTATAATAATGCTATATTTGATTATGATGATGTAGTTCGATGTAAATATATTTTTTCTGTTTTAAAAGTTTTGCTACAGCTATGAAATTCATTTAGATCTTTGCTGTTGTCTCAGAATATCACATTCATTCTTTTTTCCTTAGCTGCTTTTGAAATGCTTTAGCTTTAATGGTTGAGATTGCAGTAAATAATAGGGCTTTTTCTTTACTCGAAACAAATAGATTTTAAAATAATGTTAAAGTTGAATTGAGAAGGAAAGGGTTGCCATTGGTCGTTTGAATTTAATTTATATTTTCTTTTGTTTTAACCTATAAAAATCAGTCTAATTTCTTTATTATCTCATATTCATGCTGAAAAATTTATTCATGTGACATATATTTTGTACTCATTTTAGATACATTTTCTTTTATTTAATTAAAAAATATTTTAATTGACACAGTAAGTGCACTTATTTGTGGGGTACATGGTGATGTTGTCTTGCATTTAATGTATAGTGACCAGATCAGGGTAATTAGCACATCCATTATCTGAAACATTCACCATTTCTTTGTGTTGGGAACATTCGATATTCTCCTTTTAACTATTTGAAACTATATAATATAGTATTGTTAACTAAGGTGCTTATTCCTCCTATCTAGCTGTCATTTTGTATCCTTTAACAGTTCTTTCCCTAGCTCTACCTTCTGGATCCTTCCCAGTCTCTAGTATCTTCTGTTCTACTTTTTATTTCTATGAGATCAACTTTTTTTTTTTTTAGCTTCCACATAAGAGTGAGAACACGTGGTGTTGTCTGTTCTTGGCTTATTTCACTTAATGTAATGTCCTCCATATTTTCAAACCACAGTCAATAACCAAATTTTCCAACCTAGCTTGTTGAGAAAATGATAAACTGCAAATTGATTTGAAGGACATTTACTTTGGAACTCATTGTAGTTAAATTTAAAATGCTAGACTATATACATATTTCATTTACAGCGGGTATATTCTGGAATGGAGAATTTTCCTAGAATCTAAAAATACATTGGGAAATCTATTCTTCAAAAATATTGCCAGAGATTCATTTGTTGTGTATTGTAAATAAATTCATATTAAGCTGAAATCAGTTTATTCAACATATGTAATATTTAAAATATCTGAAACGTT
>NW_012147189.1:1063773-1068511 GCF_000956105.1 Propithecus coquereli | reverse complement strand
ATATTAAAAAATTCAAATTTATGTGTTTAGATGTTACATCAGTTGCTTCAATTAAATTCAACAAATATTAATATTTGCCCACTTTTTGGGTATAAAAATCTCTAAAAGACATTGTCTTGGGTTTAAAGAAAAAACAGTACCCTCAAATGGCTATTTTGGTCATTTCTATAACTTTAAAGGCTAAGGAAAACAAAAAGTAAACCCGAATTTTGGTTACCATATAATTGAAACATTGATAAGAAATGATTTTGATTCTGAAAGAGAAAAATCAAGATTCTATAGTTTTGTCCTAGTGGAAATGAGCCTACTTTCTAACAGAGTGATATTTTTCTTCTACTCAGCTACTCAATAAGAATGATATGCCAGTGGTTTCTGTGTGATCATTCGTAAGATAATGATTTTTACATCTTTCTGATAGACAACAACTGTAAACAGATGGTGCTCTGTGAAGACAGATTGTTTGCTCCCAATGTAAGTTGAGCCTTAAGGCTCCATGTTTTCCCAGGCATGAAGTCAACTCATATGATATAAAGGAGATGACTTTCATGCTTCAGAATGCTGACTGATCAATAAATACATACATTTTAGAGTACTTAGAATGATTATATATAATCCTGACTCAAACAGTGGAAGATCATTTATGTAGATTTGTCATATGAGTTTATAAGAACAACAAACCATAACTCTTCAGAGTGGGTGTCTTTTGTTTTGTTTATGGATCCTACCTCTGTTGGGGTAAAACAAGCTGCAAAGCAATGCCATGGCCATAGTACCTTACCCATGTCGGTAAGGAAAATCAGAGACAGTTTTAAAAATTACAGTTGACATTTGACTATTTGCTTAATATTTTGTCTAATATACCATGGTACTGAATATGGAAAAGAATATGAGACTTGACTTTTCATTTGAAACCTGAATATCTTTTCTTTAAAAGAAATCCATCTACAAATAATTTAAAACCCCAAATGCCACAAAACCCAGTTTACAGATGAAAGTTGCTATTTTTGTATGACATAAACCTTTACCTTTACCAGGTAGACCTTACATTGCTGTCATGACAACTCTTAAAATGCACATAGTTGTATGTTCATACACAAACTCACACGTTCACAAAAACACAGCAATCCTGACAATTTAGTCACCTTAATGAATATATGTGTAGGATTTCCAGAGGCACTTTTTTTTAGTATATATTTTTTATTTCAAAATATCATGGGGGTACATATGTTTTTGGTTATATGGGTTGTTTTATAATGCTTGAGTCAGGGCTATATGTGTGTTCATCACCCAGACAGTGCTCTTTATACCTAGTAGGTAGGTTTTCGCCTGGCCCCTCCTTCCTCCTTCCCCCAGGTTGATTTCCATTGAGTTTTACTTCCCTCTATGCACATGTGAAGGGGCACATTTTTGAGAAAAGAAATTCTAAATGGGAAAAAAAGAGATGAATGTATTTTTGTATTATTCAGAGCATGTTAAAGTTCAGTTCAGCTAATCCAAAGTGTGATATTGGACATGATTATTGCATAATATTGGAAAAGATTATACTAGAACAATTTATTTGAGTGATGTCTTAGAAAATAATTCTAAAATACACAGATTCTATTTTGTAGAGAGATGTTGAAGATGAGATTAGACAGAGGAGGCTAACCTATTTTATCAGATTAGGCTAACATACTCTTAACCATTAACCCCTAAAAATCTTAATGGTTTAATGAAGAAATATTTTTTTCCTGCTTAAATCATAATCCAATGTGAGCCAGTGGGAGGCCCTACTTCTTACAGTCATTCAGCGATGCAGGGTCCTTCTACAAAATCCTAGTACCTCAGTGTCTTCCACTGGGTCCTCTTATGCATTATCTAACTTAATGCATGAGAAGTTTTTTTGGGGGGAAGGACTGAAAGAGCATTTATATTGTTTTTACATTATATCAGAACTGATCCATATGGTCCCACCTAACTTCAGAGAATATAGGACAGATAGTATGGCAGAAACTGGGAATGGAAGAGAGAGTGAGTGGTTAGAGGTGAAGAAGCCAATTAAGAGAGTAATTCAACAGTCCAGAGTAGAATACTCAGGACCTGGTTGTAGACAGGGCCAGAGCGAGATTTCTCAACTCACAGCATTTTCCAATTCAGAGCTTAATTATTGTGAAAATATTGTTTAAAATATGGTTTGTAAAAATTATGAAGTGGGACTCTTATGTATTAATCAGAAAATATGTATTTATAGCCTAATTTTACCTTTATAAATCTCAGAAGATAACAGTAAAGAAGATAAAAAGCCAACAATGTTAAGCAGTCATTTAGATCCAGACTGAAATTTTTAGTAATACTAAGACCCATTTGTCAAGGCAGGTGGCTTTACATGTAGAAAATATAAAAATATGCCATGTATAGATATGGAGAAGAGAGATCTTATCTGAGCAACATGTTCCAATAGTTAGGAGAAGTCAACTCTTCTAATGTATCACAATTAAATGCATTTAAGATCATGAAAATACTGAGCAAGGAGCAAGTTTATAGACTGCTTTGATCTCCAAAGGGGTGAGGAGCACCTTAATAGTTCAAGAAGTTGTTTGTATCAATGCTATCACTCATACCAGGTTTCATTCTTAGAAAATGCTAAGAAATCCATGAACCAGACATAGGGCTCTTCACTACCCATATAAGTAATTTTGCCATTGGCTAATGTAGACGCAAAGACAATTACATGAGGTCTCCCACGCTTGCATTTTGTCTGCACTTAAGAACTAGAAGTGGACACAGGCAACAGTATTGTCTGAGATTATTCACTTATTCGTTCACTGTGTGATTAGGGTAGGAAAGTTTACCATAGGAAATAGAACTCATACAACTGTTAGAGGAGCCAAGGGAAAAAAAATGTCAGAAGACTTCTACCAAAGATGTAAGCCTAAAATATCAAAGTAGATGATTCTTAATAATTTGCATGGAAACTATGGAATCTCTAGGCAATTCCCATCAGTTCTCCTGGTCTGTATCAGTAAAACGGGTGGTTTGCAAAAACTTGCCAGAAAGCTGTGTGAATGAATCTCAAGTCTGTCCAGGCAACTGGCTACAACTGCCTGAGAGAATCCGTTTCCCCTCCAGTTTCTCTCATTGGAAAACAGTAACCTAGAATCAAATAGGGAAGGGGATTCTGTGAAGTGTGGGCCCTGGCACCACTTCTGAATCACACAAGAGATCTAGGAACGGGGTGATGGCAACACCAGATTGGCTACTGGCTAGCCATCACGCTGACTCTTAGATCTGGTTTTTAACGGGGCTTCAGATACATGCTCTACCCTTTGCTTTGATGATCTAATCAGACGCTTTCTTTGGTTTAATGAGGAAACCGTATAACATTTCCCCAACTCCTACATAAAGAAGGTTCACCATTTGGAGACAAGAGAAATGTAATGGAGTTGAGCTTTGGGAACCTCTAAGCTTGGAATGAGAGGCTTCAGAAGGTAGAAAAATAAAATGAGTAGAATTCAAAGTAGATGGTAGGATTACTTGGCTAAACCTTGGTTTTATGCTTGAGGCAGAACAAGAATCCAGGCTGGTGCTCTTCCCATGTAATTTATTGAACAATTTAACACATGCTTGCTGAGTGCCTACCATACAAATGTCACTTTGCAAGAGTTAGAAATACAGTAGAGAACCTGAAAATATAGTTCCTATGTTCAAAAAGCTCATAGTCTTATGGGGAAGACAGACACTATGAAAATTATGAAGAGAAAGGCAAACTATTTTCTATATAGTAATCTGTTTTATTTTTATCTACTAGACTTTGAGTTACTTTAAAGCAAGAACAATAGCTGCCCATATGTGGTGGCCCTGGAAACAGTATATTTGTAATCATATTTATATCCTGGGCACATACTGCATCATAGGTTCCTAATAATATGTTGAACTTTGCTGTTCTGTTTTCCAATCCTAACACAAATCCCAATCCTTATTATTACTATTATTTTGGTTTCAGATCAAGCTTTCAACTCACAGTTATCATAGAAATTTTTTATTTTTTAACAGCTTCTTAATAAAATATTTCCCATCTGGTTTTATTAACTTCATTTAAAGTGCATGGTGCTTTGCATTTTTATAAGTCTAGTGGGTCCTGTTAGTTAATTTATTGGAATGATGTTTTATTTGCATTTCACACAATTTTAAAGCTGTTATTTATTATCCACCCCCAACATTAAGGACATTTGTATTTTATGTGGGTATGTTCATGGTTCACATTGCTGGCTGTGGAGTCTGTTAATGTAACATCAATAATATGTATTTCAATTGACTTTCCTTCTCTTGAAGCCATGCCAGAGTGACTCTAAGGAAAAAAACAAGCAGAAGAATAAAAATAAGGATGAGAGAGCAGAAAATAATTAAAATTTCCTCTGAAATGCATGTCAAGAGTCCATTCTTTTGGCAATTTTATATACGCTGAAATAATTTATATGTAATTAAATACATTAAAATATACATTTATACTTGGTAAAAATGTTTAAGTAGTGATTTTGTCTATATATTGTTTTTATTTACTTGAATTGTTTTCACTAAGGGGACATAAATATTCAACCCCTCCTTGCTCATGATCATTTATGGCAATTCTAGTTTGGCAATTTCATTACTGAATATCACCATATCAGCATGAAACAGTATCAGTTTTTTATATAGTTATAAGCATATATTAATATAATACTTATACACATATAAGCATATATTACTTACAATATAATTG
>NW_012147189.1:1052446-1062623 GCF_000956105.1 Propithecus coquereli | reverse complement strand
TTCAAATATTTTAATTGGTCTTAGATACAAAAACTCTGTAGATGTTTCAAACTCCTATTCATTCCATTGGTCTTTATAATATTGAGATAAATTATCTAATTAGTAATCATAGCTGCCATAAAAAGATTTGAAAATTATCATAGTTGACTCTCAGTTGGTCATTTTACATCTTGAGTGACGGAAGCAAAATTAGAGGTTGCCCATTATCCTAGGGGTAAATCTTACCTACAGGTATTCAGAATTAGTAGGTTTCATAGAGGAAATTGAGAGTAGCCTGTTACGGACACTATTATGGAATGAATTGTGTCTTGCCCAAATTGATATGGTGAAGCCTTAACCTCCAATGTGACTGACTGTATTTGAAGATAGGGCCCTTTTAAGGAGGTAATTAACATTAAATAAGGTTTTAAAGATGGGGCCCTAATCCAATAGGACTAGTGTTTTTATAAGTGGAAGAGACATTAGAAGTCTCTCCAGTGCTCACGGAGAAAAGGCCACGTGAAGACACACTGAGAAGGTGGCTATTTATAAGCCAGGAAAAGAGGCCTCATCAGAAACCAGTCCTACTGGCACCTTGATCTTGGACTTCCAGCCTCCAGAACTGTGACAAAATAAAATTCTGTTGTTTAAGCCATACAGCCTGTGATATTTTGTTATGGCAGCTACAGCAGACTAATGCAAACACTGAGAAATCGGTATGATTTACATTTGAATGGAGGTCCGTGTTCATCGAGTTCAATTAAGAGAGTTTCTATTGCATTTGTAAATATCTCAGTATGATTAACTGGTTGTCATTGCTCACTGCCAATCCTTTCTGGGCATTACATTTTCATTCCTAAATTTTTTTATTTTTCTTTGTAATCTCTGGAATAATACCATTTATGTAGATTTAAATATTAAAATTACAATGTGTTCTACAATAATGCCTAACAATAAAAAAATCCAGTTCAAATACATTAGAATGGTTGTCAAAGGGAGGGTGAAAGAGAATAGCAAGAGAGTGAAGATTAAAAGAAAATGCAAAGCAGAATAGTATTACACTGTATGATTACAGCACAATTTACTCGTTCAACTACTGCTGGACATCTGGGTTATTGCTGGTTTGGGTCTCTTATGAATAAAGCTGTTGTGAATATTCTTGAACAACTTTTTGTGTTATTGTTTTTGGATGGCATCATCATACATTACCACCAGCAGTACATGAGCATTCCAATTTTTCCCTATCTTTACTGTAACACAATGTTATCAGTCCTTTTAATTTTAGCCATTCTACTGAATGTGTGGTTGGTGGTGTGATAGGTAAATGGTGCTTACTTTGGACTTAATTGCCTTTCTTTTTATAGATTCTTAAAGTGGACATTGATAAAACTGATTTTCAGTGTTTATTTTTTCCTAGTGTAAGCATTTAAAACTGTAAGTTTTCTCTTGAACACTGCTTTAATGTTTCGCAGACTTTGAAGTGTTATGTTTTTAGTTTGAAATGTTTTATAATTTCTTGTCTGATTTCTTCTTTGACCCTGGATATTTAGAATTACATTTAATTTCTAAATATCTGGGGATTTTCCAAATATCTTTCTGTTATTGCAGCAATCCCCAACCTTTTTGACACCAGGGACCAGTTTTGTGGAAGACAGGTTTTCCACTGATGGTGGAGGCAGGAGGGGGGAGTGGAGGAGTCACCGCTTTGGTTGCACCTCAGATCATCAGGCATCGGATTGTCATGGGGAACACGCAACCTGGATCCCTTGTATGGGTAGTTTGCAGTGGTGTTCTTGCTCCTACGAGGGTCTGATGTTGCTGCTGATCTGCGGTCATGTGAGTGGTGGGGAGTGGGTGCGAGTGCAAGTGGGGTTTCACTCATTCACCTGCCACTGGCCTCCTGCTGTGTAGCCTGGTTCCTGGCCAGCTGCGGACCAGTGCCAGTCTACCACCTGGGGGTTGAGAACCAAGGGTTATTGATATCTACTTTAATTTCAGTGTGACTAAAACGTACTCTGAACACAAGCAGAAAATCAGTAAGGATATAAAAGTCTTGATCACTACTATCAACCAAGTGAATCTAATTCACTTATAGAATGCTTATAGAAAATTTCATCCAAAAACAGCAGACTATATACTTTTTTTCAAATGTGCATGACACATTCATCTAGATAGACTATATGCTGAGCCATAAAACAAATCTCAATATATTTAAAAGGCCTGAAATCATTTCTAAATTTTAATTCTTGTCCTTCAGAGTGTCTTTGATTCATATGATCAGGAAATACATCTGGGAAATGTTTTCTCCATCTTGCATACCCAATATCTTTACGTTGTCTTCCCATGTAATTTTACAGTTTTTCTAGAAACAAAATTCATAGATAATTTCTACTTCAATCTTTGATAAATATTGCCTCACAGTCTCCTGGTGTTTATTTTTGCAGAGTAATATGGGCCAATCATGCCTTATTTCTTTGTACATAGTATTAGTTTTCTCCTAAGTGGTCATAGGATTCTTTTTTTGCCTTTTATCTGTGACAATTCTAGTAGATATATTTTGATAATGTTCTTTTTTATTGATTTCCTGAAATATAACACTTACTCTCAGATGTGAGAATGAAGTTTTATTAGATGAAGGAAGTTTCTCATTATTTATTTGATTATTGTTTCTGCTCTATCTATTCTTATATACTTTGATTAAGCTCTGGAAATCTGTTCTCTACATAGTTTATTTTCTTTATTCTCATTTTTATTCTTTTATTCCTTTTCTTTATGTTTTAGAAAAATTTCTCATAGTATCTTCTACATCATTAATTTGATTTTCTGCAGTATATAATATGCTTTCCACTTCATTATATATAAAATTCACAAACCATAGTTTATAAATAAACAAAATGTGTTAAATCATTTCTTATCTTAACTTTTCATTTTACTGGTAATTTATTTTAGATTCATGTGTGTAGTGCCTTTGTGAGAACATAAAGGAGATACTTTAAAAGTTTTATTTTCTGTTCTTGCTGTCTATTTATTTCAAAGGAAAGTAAGTCACAGTCTTTGTGGAAGTAAATATTGCATTCTTTGAAATTCAGAATTTCTCTTAGGTTCTCAATGCTTCTGATTTTTCTGATTCTTATAGGGGACAATCTATATCAGCTCTGCTACTCACTATTTGAGTGATTTATGGCAAGTTATTTCAACTTTCTATACCTAAATTTCCTTATCTATGAAATAGAATTGATAATAATATTTTTGATCTAATAGAGTTGTATTGAAGATTAAATTAGTTAATACCTTTTTCTTTGTCTTCTTGACTAATAAGAATTCCTGGCATATAGTGAAAATTTGGCAATCATTATATTGAAATGAAAGAAAAAGATACATTGATGTCCAGGAAAAAAAATTATTCTTTCTATCCATTGCTTGTTCTAACTGGCTCTGTAGGAGTAATGGTTTTCCACTAGTCATTTTTTTGGTCATTCTCTGATAGTTAAAACAATTCTATGGCAATTTTTAACTATAGAATCTCATTTTAAGAACTGAAATGTTTTATAAATACATGTAGAGTTAAAGCTTCTCCCTTCCCCCAGCTTGGGCCTGCTTCAGGTTGGAAGTCTACAGTGAAAAGGTAGTATTGCCAGCATCTTTAATATTTCCAGAGCCATGTGGTCTTCCTTCTCTCTCTTTGCTCTTTAGTTCAATTTCTGATCTGTCCAGCTTGAAATCTGTAGCTATGGAGGGTGAGTGAGGATAACTAACAAGTAGGAAAGGTCTTAACTAGGTGATTCTGCTGTAACCTGCTATTGGAGCTTTCTGGACATACAGATATTCAAAACTGACTTGTTTTCTTGGCAAGAATTTGAAGTTCTTCAGAGGCTGCCGACAGGGACCGCTGTACTGCAGGTTTCTGGAACTTGGATGTGGAAACTCTGCTCCAAACCTCTTTTGACTTCCCACTTCTCCTGAGGGCCAGAGCATGCTAGGCTCACTTTGTCAGGTCAGGTCAGAACCATCTGGGGGCAGTGCTCCCCTAACACAGCTCCAGCTGGGTGACCTTCTAGTGCATCCTGGAAGCCCCTCATCCTTGTCTTGTCAAGCAGGGGAAGAGATTTCAGTTTCTAGAGCGAGAACATTAAAATAGTCTGCCTCCACCCTTCGGCACTCATCCTGTCTGAGTTCCTGGAAAAGTGACGGTTTCAATTAATAATGGACGGATCTGCTAGTATAGCCAGCAGATGTTTGGGACTCCCGTAACAGTCCGTAACACCAAGAAGGAACAGAGGCATTGTTTTACTCTTTATCATTGGCCATTGCACAGCTTTGGTACCTCATGCTCTTCAATGCTTTGGTGGCAGTGACTTACAGGAGAGTGTGCTGTCTAGAAGAAGGTGGAGAAGATTCTAGTTCTAGATGTTGAAAGCAACAGTGTTGATATATAAATTAACATAAATATATTTGCAGACAGGATTTGTCTCAGGAGTTTTTCAGAGCTTTGCCCTGAAGGAATATGTGAACGTGTTGGTTTGCATTTCAAATGCTGTTGCACTCTGGAGGGCGTCTCTGAAAGACAGTAGTGGCTGTATACCACAAGGCAGCACCACGTTTCTCAGACCTAAAGGTTTGGATTTGCTTTGTAAAGCAAAACAAATCTGTTAAAAACTACAGGATGAGAGCTGACGAGAGAGAGTGCCCTTACAGAACAGACAGCTGCTCTAAACAGCCCGCCTATGGCTAAAAGTAAGGGGCAGTTCCTGCTTAAAACTCCAGACTACCTGTCTCTATTCACAATAACCTGATAAAGAAAATATGGAGCCAATATATCTCTGTTTAAGCTCTCTGTTAAGTGATAAATTTACCTTAGAACATAGAAGTTAATCTTTGAAAGATTTTATAACCATTTGTTCACATAGATAGAATTAGTTAAGGGATCCATAGAAGCCTTTTGAAAATTTGTTAACCTAAGAAGAACTACCTGCTGTTATGTAAATCTGTTACCCCTGGCAGCTAATCACTGTTCCCTATAAGTGACCATGTAAGACTTCATTTGGGGCCTTTTTTGAGACTGACGAATAGGTCCAAGGACCTCTGAGCTCCCACTTTGCCTATAATCTTTATATATCTATAAAACTATATCTTCGTCTCTGTGTATTCTTTTATTTCCATTATTTTCCATTTTTCTCTATTATTTTCTTATCCCTTGCAACTCTACCAAAGGGACCTGGTTAAATGCGGGGAGCATTGGCTGCATTCCCGTACAGCAGCCCTTAACAAAAAGGAGACAGGTAATAGCCTTCCCTGGCAAAATGGAGTGTTTGGGGCTGAAGCAATAGTACCCAGTTGTGATTGCTGAAGCAGCAGTGGCACGTGCAAAATGCAGAGATGCTGGATAGTAGTGATGGCACCGCTGGGGAGGGGCTGCAACACCCGGCAAAGGCAGAGTATGAAATGGACACTGTATTTGTTCTGAGAATACTTTAGGTACCCTCAGGGATTTCTGTGTTTATTTCGGAAGACATTGAAGTAGCTGTATATTCATGCGTACAGTTGAGAGAAAGAACCAGCCCCCCAAGTAAGTTATTGATATTATTATTACTGAAGGTTGACCCTTGAACAACATGAGAATTAGAGGTGCCAAAATCCCATACAGTCAAGAATCTGCCTATAACTTTTGACTCTCCCAAACCTTGACTCTATGTAGCATTCTGTTGACCAGAAGCCTTACTGATAACATAAGCAGTCCATTAATACATATTTTATATGTTAATATATTACATACTATATTCTTAAAGCAAGCAAGAGAAAATTTCATTAAAGTCATAAGCAAGAGAAAATATAATTACTATTCATTAAGTGGAAATGAATCATCAGAAAAGTCTTCATGCTCATCATTTTCACATTGAGTAGGCTGAGGAGGAGGATGCACAGTGGTTGGTCTTGCTGTCTCAAAGGTGGCAGAGGCAGAAGAAAATTCTTACATAAGTCAACCCATGCGGTTCAACCCCGCATTGTTCAAGGGTCCATATAGCTGATAAGACTGTTCAGAAACATAGGTTATAGGTGGATTTCAATAACCCACGGATGATACACCGACAAGATAACAGTATGTTAAAACGTCAAATACAACCACAATTCCCATTAAATCAAAGAGATTCTATCTCATTTCAAATTAGATGTTTTAGGAAGTTGTTTTAATTTTTAAAATATCAAGCTGCAATTTAGTAACTTTAGTGTTCATGAAGAAAGCAAAGGTTTAGTGTAACTCCTGTATTTTCCTGATAAGCTGCATATAATAGTATAATATAAGTGATAACAATAAATAATTGCTAAAATTTTAAGTTCTAAAGAGAGAAACAGAAATTTCTCTGAGTGTCTTTACAAAAAGCATAACTTTATTTTTGTAGAAAACTGTAATTGGAAGACATTTATATTCTTTTAGATTCTTTTTGGAACGTGAAAATTATATGTTATATTGTTACAATAAGAAATGTTACTAATAATTAATAATGTCGTAGTTCTTAGGTCAACTATTCTGGCATTTCAATTACTCATTTGTTTCTTAAATTTGTTTCTTATATATGTTATTTGCTTCTTATATATGTTATTTCTCCTACATGGATTCCTCCTTTCTCAGATAACACTTACCACAATCATACCAACCCATTAAAGCCAGACTCATATTCCATTTCCTGAAAAATTTTTCTTGATCTTATTAACCAAAAATAAATTCTCCTTCTTAACTTCATTAATAACTGCGTGATGCATTTTATTTGTATATTTATTATATACTGCTTTGTTGTATAGATTTTTCTATATCTATCTTAGCTCCAAATTCAAACATGTTGTATCTTCCATGGTGGCTCTTGGCACTGTGTACGCAGTGGATGATCAACAACATTATTGGATTCATAACTTTTGATCTGCTCACAGATAACTTGGCTAAAAATAAAAGATCCGTAAGTGTACTTTCAGATTTATTATTTATTAGAAGAAACACAATCCAATTAGAAAAATAGGCAAAGGATGGAAATAATTTCATTAAAGAGCAAATCCAAATAGATATTAAATATATATGAAAGGATGCCAAACTCATTGAGAGTTTTGAGTAATGAATATTAAACTCACAATGCGAGATTCCTTCTTACTCATCAGACTGGCCAAACTTCAAGAGTGACAGCATTACCTCCAACAGTGATGTGGGCAAAATGCCTGCCCAGACCCTGCTGTGGGAGAGGAGAACTTGAATGCTTTCTTAGAAAGCTGTATGAAAATATATTAAGAATTAAAAAAAATATACATTCTTTTTAACCCAGCAATTCCACTTCTGGGTATATTTCCCATAGAAATAAGATCAAAAATACTACAGGATTGATTCTTACAGTATCTTTGTAGTGGGAAAAACTGGAAATAAAGTAAATGTTCCAACAGGCCAAGTAGAGGAATGGCTAAATAAATTTTGATATATCATTTAAAATTACCCCACCATTAAAAGAGTTAGTTCTAATAACATTTGGCTTGCAAAATCATGTTACTAAATTACATGAAGAAAGTCTGTCTAGGGTCAGAGATGGGCCTGTAAGGTAAAGATTGTCCCTTGACCATCCTGTGTCACTGGGGTCTCACCTCATCTGACATCCAGTATTTGTCTGTATCCTATAGTGTTGGATGACATGCTGCCTTATGTAGGTAGCCAGCTATTTTCCTGCATGTAACTTGCCTTATCTTATCCCCTTGACATGTTTTCTTCACAATGTTAAGGCTTACTCTTTGTGGATAGTAGGCAGACAGACATCGTTTTTTGATTGATTGATTGTTCTCTTGAGTGAACTTTGTCAACAGATGACAGACCCCTAGGCCTTAGTATTTGTCAGTAAATCCATTTCCTATTCTTATTCATTTTGCATTCAGGGATATAGCTACTCTATTTAATTATTCAGTTATTTCTCTGAAAACTTGGAGAGTCTATTTGTTACAGAACGTAATAAAAATGTAAAACCATTGCCATTAATAAATAAAAAACCTGTGGGTCTGTTTTCCAGCAGCAAGCAGAGTTTAAGTGAGTATTCATGTTGTTCAAGATTCAGTAAATCACCACAGACAAGGAAAATTCTGCCATAGCTTATGTGATCAGATCAAAACAATAGTCATTTTCTCCACCAATGATTCCTATTAAGTGAATTGTATGCTAACAATTTTCAATAATGAGTTGGATTTAATAAATTATGTACTCTTCATAACTTTTTAATGTACATTCTTCCAAGACTGGCCTGTCCCCAGAAGGGAATTCATCAAACAACCTTTGCACATCAGAAATAAAAGCAAAATGAATGAAATTGGAGTGGTTGAAGCATAACTGGTGGTAATGGGATTGGTCTTGCTTCACTTTCTCTGTTACCCACCAGACATGAGAAATCTCCCACAAGAGATTCAGAGTTATCTTTTTTTCCTGATTTTCTGTTTCTCCCATAAATATTAGATACTGGCTACTGACAACAACTGGATAGTGTTTGTGATTGATCTATGAAGTGCTCTTTTGCACCAGAAACATTATTTCTAAAATATAGTAGGCAAAATGGGGCCACTGAGAATACACACACACACACACACACACACACACCCCCACACTAAAGATATGAAAGAGAGACATTGACAGTGTATTCAACAATTCCTTTTAGTCTTTAATTTTGCTAGTATAGCAGAGGGACATTAAGGGAGAAACAAATCAAAGGTAATCTTAGAGATTCTTTCTAGGTTTTGACAAACCATCTAGAAAAAGTAAATTCAGTGGGCTAGGATTCACTGAATAAATAAACATAACATTCACTTTTGCATTCTAAACCAAGTATCTAAACTTATCCTTTTTTATTATCCACTTTAGCAAATACTCAATCTAATTTAACAGACTTTCATTCAAAAATAAACTTGATCTTTGGAAAAATACCATATGATCCCATGTATTTTGCATAACTTTCCGGTGTTTAAAGAAAATATCTCTAATTTTACTGGGGTAAAAATAAGGGGTCTTTGTGGACTATATATGAAGGTAAATTTATCTTTCAAACATGACATTGTCAAAGCAACACTTTTCAGTGGAGTAGGTGGTACAGCAGGTGATTTTTGTATTTACTACACCAAGTGATCAAGCCAACATTGAGTTTTTAGAAAAAAAAAAACTGTTACCATATCAGAATTGTTAAAGCAATTATATAAATGAGAGACAATACTACGTGTTTGACAAACTTATTTCTCCTCCTCTTGGGTGCATGGCTTTACTGCTTTTCCCACCTAATTAAGTAGGATTACATGGCAAAGTTCCAGGTGTTGTAATGCAGCTCTTTCTTTCCTCACCACTTGGCTGCATAAAAGGAGGCGGAACCACGCTGGAAGAGGCCTGTGCTGTGAAGGGCTACATGGAGTAGAGACCGTGCTGATCCAAATCTGATTGTGAGGTGAACACGAAAAGAGTTTCTATTGGATTAAGGCACCGAAATCTTGGATGTTATAGCAGCTTGCTTTTCTGACTAATATATTATGTACTAGGCAGGATGTTTTCAAATGTAACAAAAAGACCAACTTAAAATGACTTAAGCAATAAGGACAATTATAATTTCATATAAAAAAGAAATACAGAGTTGGTAAAATTGAAGTATTCATAAATGCAATGACTCAGTAAAATCATGAAATACTCACACTTTTCCATCTTTTCACTCTCCAGCCTTTTACGCTGTCTTAAATCTTAGTCACAAAATAGCTCCAGCAGTTCCAGACATCACACAGAGTAGATAATGGACAAAAGCAGTACAATGGCATTTCTCTTTATGTCTCTATTTTTACGAACAAAGAAATCTTCCCCAGAAGCTACTCTGTAGACTATCTTTTACATCTCATTCCCCAGAATTGGGTCACATGCCTTTTTCCAAACCAATCACTTGAAAGAACAATGAGATGTGTAGACTAATCAAGATTCACTTGTGGGAACATAGTCTTTTCTGAAATACATGTCTGGCCAGTAACACCTGAATAAAATTGGAATTCTTTTAGCAGACAGGAGAAAGAACATGGCTTTTAGGCAATCAGCAGTACATACTCAGATAATTTAAAGTTTATGAGGATCAAAAATTGCAGACATTCTCATTATACAATGAATGATATAATGATATACAAACCTAAGGGAGGTGCTTGAATAACAAAAAGTAGAACTGGT
>NW_012147189.1:1050960-1051585 GCF_000956105.1 Propithecus coquereli | reverse complement strand
AAATTGATGTATAAATTTGTGTGTATTTATCATGTACAACATGATGTTTTGAAGTATATATACTTTGTGGAATTACTAAATTTAGCTAATTAACATGTGCATTACCTCACACAGTTATTTTTTGTGGTGAGAACACTTATCCTCTTAGCATTTTTCAAGGATAAAATATATTATTAACTCTAGTTATCATGTTGTACAATATATCTCTTGAACTTATTTTATGTAACTGAAATTTTGTACCCTTTGACCAACATTATCCCACTACAACCAAGCCCAATCACCCAAGCCCCTGGTAACCACCATTCTACTCTCTATTTCTGGAAGATCAACGTTCTTTAGATTCTACATATGAGGGAGATCATGAGGTATTTGTCTTTCTGTACCTGGCTTATTTCACTTAACATAATGTCTTACAAGTTCATCCATGTTGTCATACATGACAGGATTTCCTTCTTTTATTATGCTTCAATAGTATCCCACTGTGTATATATACCATGTTATTAAAAATCCATTTATCTATAGATGGACACTTAGACTGAGTCCATATCTCAGCTATTGTGAATAATGCTGCTATGGACCTGGGAGTGCAGCTACCTCTTTGACATACTGATTTCATTTCCTTTGG
>NW_012147189.1:1045129-1046728 GCF_000956105.1 Propithecus coquereli | reverse complement strand
TCACAAAACACCGTTCAAATGTAGGGCTACATTTGTTTTGTCATTATTGTCTCACCTGTCATAGTAAGTGGTATGTAGTAGGTACTTGATAAATATTTGTTGAAAATATAAATTAATAAAAAAAGTCTATATTTAGTTACTTTTCATTTTTCCTTCTAGCCAAATAATCCCAATTTTTGTACAAGTCCACAGTACCACATCTGTAATTCAGAAGTTCCCAAATCTCTTACAACAAAAGTTTTTTCATATTTGGCTGCAAATTTTAACCTTATATGAGTGCATTGTTTTGGTGGTAAACTTTGATTTGAATTGACATGAGAAGTTTATAGCCTTTCTTTACTGCACTTGGTGTGCATATTAACATATTTTGTTGTAGAAATATGAATATAATGCTGCCTCTTACTCTATTGGGGTATTACATAACATAACATATATGCACTCTTTTCCCCTTATAATACATCCTTCTCCAACACACCCCTCTGAAATTCTATACAAATCCACATCTAGCCTAAAAGGCTTTGTGTAAGAGATTGGAGAATTGCGTTACTATTATCTGACCTTTTTAGTTATTTTAGACATCTGTCTGTAAGTTTCATGTATAATGCTCTACCAAGATGTCAAACAATTGATGCTCACAGATCAACATCGACAGGTCTTCTTTTTCTTATAATAAAGGTACATGCCAAACTTTTCGTAAGATTTCCACATCTCTGCTCTTTAACTTAGAGGAACCACTTACAAGAAGGGGCAATTCAGCTTCTACAAACTTTCAGTTTTGACCTCTCTGTTGAGAATGCTAACAAGGATGCCAATTAGTGTCAGTTGTGATAGCAAAGTTTTATGATTTTGACAGGGTATTATTTTTAAAGAAATGAAGTGTCTCACCTACTCATTTCAAACAGAAATGTGATAAGGAAGCTGTAAGGTAGTGATTTTTTTAGTCACTTCCAATCTAGACAAACCAAACTAATGATCTTAACTTAAAAATCTTTAAATATTGTGTTTAATACCTTCATTTATTGTTGTGGATCACCAGATACTTTTTTAAATGATGATCTGCCTCTCTAATATATATTTATTATTATAACACTTAGAAAAACATACAGTTTCATTAATGTAAGTAAGACAATATTGCTTAAATTCCAAATAGGATGGTAAGGCCAGAGGCTATGTGGAAAATTTACAACATTAAAGTAGGAAAAAAGTGATACAATTGTAAATGCAATGAAAGTTTCTGTATATTTGGATTGAGGTATGTGTATATGTAGGCAAAATTCATGTAGAAGTTTTTTGAATTCCATCGTCTGTAAAAATTCCACATACTTTGCACACACACACATACAAAGAAATAGTTAACCATATAGACTTCTCCACTTACTAACTGTGTGATCTTGAGTGATTCGTTTGATGTCTTTAGCTTCCTCATTTGTAAAATGGGGATGATAACAGCACCTGCCACTCAAAGTTGTAGCAATATTTAATGATGGGAATATGATAATAGTGATATAATAGTTACCTGGATTTCCCCTGTACTTGTAATTATTATAAATAAAAACTTCTATGAGGGCGATTTTGTACTATTAAGTTATTTACTCTTCA
>NW_012147189.1:1044240-1045079 GCF_000956105.1 Propithecus coquereli | reverse complement strand
GTTGATGTGGATTTTATTAAGATGCCCATTTTATATGTGATAAGACTAGCTTTCACAGAAGGTAAATCTATTTCATCATCAAGAATACATCCCTCATTTTTTGTAGTTGTGACCCTTTGAGGTAACAAGTACTGGGGTAACTTGGAATAAGATAAAAACTAATCAGTCAGAAGTTACCTATTTTTATCTTTGTGAAGAGTAGGAGCCAAAGAGAGACAAGAAGTCCAGCACCGTAAGTTGGTCTTAATAGTGAATATTGCAAGTTGGTCTTAATAGTGAATATTTTTTAGATAGAGTCTCACAAGAAATACCTTTTCCCAAGATAAAATTAAACAGATTTTCAATGTAACTTTTTTTTTTCAGTTCTCTATCTACCCATACCAGACAGTCAGAGGAAAGATTTTTCAGGGGTTCAGGATTAGGATTAATCAGTTTGGTCTTGCTATCTTTTATATTTGTTTGGGGAGGTCCCCTTTCATTTCCCTGTGAGCTCTTGGATTTTGGTTGCTCATTTTGTGAAACGATATTGCTGAATACGTCAAGCACTTGCTTTAATAAGATATACTTTCATTATACACTGATAAAATGTTGTGGGGGTGTGTGTGTGTATGTGTTTGGTAGTAAAGAACTTGTCAAATTTTTGTTCTACTGGTTGTAACTCTCCTACCGGCGAGAAAGATTAGATTAATGGCCTAATAGAATTTTAGAATTGTTGTTTAATTTTCCTAGGTGGTTTAGAATACATATCTCAGTGGAAACATAAACAACCTCAAATTTTTCCATGCTGGGAAATATAGTCTAAGAAATTTTTCAATTTCCACTTATGTGGAAACTTCTTT
>NW_012147189.1:1038989-1040945 GCF_000956105.1 Propithecus coquereli | reverse complement strand
TTTATTACTGTGTGGGAACATATTATATTTTAGGTTGAAATGCTGGATCTCTAATTTTAAACACAGATATGCATACACACACATCTGTAGCTGCTTTGCTTCTCTGACCATGGAAGAATAGCACATTCTTTTCTACTGGGCAAAGCTATCAAACATCTGAGAGATATTCTCTCTTGGACAAATGAAGCAGATGGGGCTGTATGCATAATGGAAGACTGGCATTATTGCAAAATTGACTTGATTGGCTCTATTTCTTACTAGGTTAAACACATTACTTAACTGTACTACTCAGTGCCCTTATCTTTAAAATGGGGAAAATAACCATGCCTCAGAGAGCTGTTATGAAAATCAATCAATACTGTCATATCTAATGCTTTTAGCACAAACTGAGACATACATATATTTTAGCCTATGTCTTAAATAGACAGCTAATAGACACAGAGCAAAAATCTTAAGACGGTACACTAAGAAACATTCATCACCCAGGTTGAAAAATGAGACAGTAAGCTAAGAGACAGGCTCTATCAAGGGGCTTTTAAGGAATACCAAAACCCCGAGTAAAGCAGGGTGATCAATTGCTGCCCCTCATGGGCAATGTGGCAATGTCTGGTCTTGCTGAGAAGCACATAAATTAAGGAAAGTCTGACATAGTCCTCGTGGTTTAGAGTCAGGTCCACAATCCTTCTATAGCATCAGTGTAAGTGATTCTTTGACCCATATCATCAGCTGAAGGCATTAAGATGAAGATTTCTATAACTCCACTTTCATCTCTGTTCCCTCAACCCCATGCCAAACTAACTATTCCTTTGATCTCGTTTTTGTCCTAATTTGTTCCTCCTCTGTCTACATTGATTCTGAAATGACCTTCTCTCACTGCACAAAAAGCTTTTGTGAAAACGTGACATTTGAGTCGAGCCCTGAAGAATAAGTAGGAATTAAATATTCAGGAGGTTTCAGGTTAAATGAGAGGAGTCTTCACTTTTGTAAGTCCTGGAATGCTGTACTGAAAATTTTTAGAAAACATATACACATTGTTTGCTATTCCTCAGGGGAGGAAACAATGAGGATAGGCTACAGCCCTAATTCTAAAAGGCTAATCTGCCACTTGTAGTGATGATGGCCATTCTGACTCAGGGCTTCAGTTACAGGCACCAGTGAGAGGCAGCTTGGATCTTTGTCCTTGAACACAGTTTATGGCTCCAGGAGGAGTGCTTCCTTGGATGTCACATTAACAAAAATGACATTGAGCAGAGTCATTAACACGTTATTTTGTTCTGGGAAAGGAATATACTGGACATTTTCATTACTGTAAAGATTGTAAAGTACAGAATTATGTTTAACCTCTTTCCCTCAATATTTAGAAGGATCATTTGGCACAGTTTGTATTTTCCATGCCAATTATCAATTTTTCCTTTGTTTTTTTGTTAGTCTCCAGTAAATATACCGTAATACATATACACTATTTAAGCTGATGAGCATTTTCTTGTCACCATGGATCCAAAGTTATATACTATGGAATTGTTTATAAACTGAAACTTTGTCCCGGTGATTAGTAGAATACGCCAGTGATTTGGGGAAGTATGTATAATTTTAAAATTCACAGATAGGACTCTTCCTGAGCAGAGCTGTTTGACAGCCAATGCTCAACAAAATTTCCCTTCAGTAAGAATCTCATTACAGAAAATTGAGAACAGTTCCCATTTGAAAAGAAGGGGTAGACACTAATTATGACAATGACTAGCATGGAGCTTTAAAGTCATACAAATATGCAGTTAACAGCAAAATATTTCTGACAAAGTCAACATCTGCTTAAGCGCAAGTTGGAAAACAGCTCAATACAACTTTCAAAATCAGAATGCCATGACTCTGAGATTATTCAGAATAAACTGAATTAATAACATAAAGAAAATTTATGAGAATTATTAGAGAGCAGTAAAAGTTGGATTAAAATTCACA
>NW_012147189.1:1030828-1037184 GCF_000956105.1 Propithecus coquereli | reverse complement strand
ATCAATGGTGATCTAGCACCTTTTTATTATCCTGAATAGAGCTGGAGCCCATTCTACTAAGTGAAGTATCACAAGAATGGAAAAACAAGCACTACATGTACTCACCATCAAATTGGTAATAACTAATCAACACTTAAGTGTACATATAGTAATAACATTCAGCTGGTGTTGGGTAGATGGGCGGGGGAGGAGGGGATAGTGAATGTATACACACCTAATGGGTGCTGTGTACATCGTCTGGGGGATGGGCACTCTGAAGCTCTGACTCAGGAGGGACAAAAGCAATATACGTAATTTAAATATTTGTAGCCCAGTAATATGCTTAAATAAAAAATAAAATAAAAAAAAACCAAAAAGTTTCAAAGTAAGTTCTGAGTTTTTACATAGCCTTTTCTGTTATATTACAATTCATTGATCCTAAGAATTATAGGAGAAATTGAACACAATTGTGATGGGCAACTTCAACGCTGCTTTGACAACTTTGACAGACCAAGTCATTAAAAACGAATTTACGTGAATATATGGGAACTCTCTGCTACCTACAAATGAATTTATTTGTAAAGCTAAAACTTCTAAAAAATAAAATCTATTATTTTGAATATAAAAAAATGAATTTAAGGGCACAGAAAAAAAAATTTGAATAATGTAATTGTTATGATGAGAAGACCTCAGGAAAATCTCTCAAATTGGACCTTTTTTCACTTCCTTTTTGTAGGGAGAAAATCAGTTTAATAGATTGAAGGTATTACTTTTAACAAAATATATCAAGGCCTACGTAGCCATTCTAAGAAATAGATTGTATATTTTAGTGAAAGAAGTTTCTTTTAGAGAAAAGGAGTCTTGCGTAGTTTCTTAAAGCCTTTTCTTAAGAGTTTGTTTCTCCGGTAATTATTTTCCTAAAAGTTCTTAGTTAAGAGCTTTTATCCTTTCTCATGGGCCAATAATACCAATTCATTCTGTGTGTGTATGTGTAGAGGCAGCTTTTCACTTCAGTGCTTGATAGCGAAGGAATAATTACTCAAAACAAATAGCATTTCTAGAGAAGGGGAAAGACCAAAGTCTGAAGGAGAAAATGGCCAACCTGGCTAAGTTCCTTCCTGTATTTATTTCCAAGGATATGTGCAAAAGGTTAGGGCTGTTTGCTAATTTCTTTAATGACTTCTATACAGGTTAGCTGTTTTCAGCTGACCTTTGCACACAGCAAACAAGCAGCTTCGGGCAGGCGTTTTTGCCTGTCCCTTCGTTCACCCTGCTCACATTCTTTTCATCCATCCATCCTTTCTTCTAGGCCCACCCCCCACATGACCCCCTTTTTGTTTATTTAAAATTAAAGATGGAGTATGAGTAGGAGAAAGAGAGATGTAAGCTTCAACCAGTGTCTTCATAATGGTGTTGGGAGGTCATCAGTTGTTGGATCCGTCCTCCTAGAAAGTAAAAGAGACAGAAAGTGACAAGACCAAGCATGACAATAAAACACATATGTAAGTTGAAACCTCAAAACCAACTATTAGGATTTAGCCAGGAAAAATCCTTTTGTAGATCTTGAAGATATGACACTTGTATTTCCTTTTGAATGGTAATTGTCTTTGTAATTCAGAAGCCAAGCCAGTAACAGTCTTTTCCAAAGACGCATTGAAAACACCAGGTAGGTGCAGCTTTTTTTTTTTTCCCCAAGAATATTGAGACTGATTGTAAGGTAATGGAGTTACACAGAGGTGGGAGTCTTCCCAGTAAACTGCAGAAGAATCCTGTCAGGATTGGGTAAGATTAACCGGAAGCCATATTTGGGCCTGCCATCTTAATGGCAGCACATAGGTCAAATTAAGGATTGTCGCATTGTGGTAGGAAAGACAATTTACATACAAGGCCGGAGGGTTAATGTTAATGGTATAATACAAACTGGTCACTATTACAATGGGCAGCTGTTTACCTACTACAAATAGGCGAACTCATCTGGACAGGAAGCACTAGGGACCTGTAGAGATTTGAACGCAAACATATCCTCTTCCCTGTGTTAACAAATGGGCCGTCCCAGGTTCCCAGGGAGTCCCATCGCTGCACGCACACTTTCTGTGTGGTCGGGGCTTGGGTTGGGATCTGGAAAGGGAGGTGTAATGACAAAGGACCACGGTGAAAGGTGGCTGGAGACTGGATAAAGTCAAAAAATTAAGAGTGTGTAATATCTTTGCTACTCTTTTTTGTAATATTGACAAATAGTGGGACTATTTAACATTCCTTGTGAAAGGACTTTCCAGTGATACCTGTCAACTGGATGGGCATTATTATAATTGGGAACAGAAAATGGAAATCTTTCCTGTCTTGTTTCACTAGAGAATTGTGAAAAAACAAATCTTTTAAATCAATTACAATCAAAGGCCAATCTCTTGGAATTAATGACAGCTGGGGAAGACTGGGTTGTAGAGGTCCCATCGGGACTATATTAGCATTAAGAACTCTTAGGTCCTGTAGTAAACACCACTTACTGTTCTTTTTAGGTATGACGAATACAGGAGTGTTCCATGGGCTCAGGGAAGGTTCTATTTGTCCCGCTTTAAGTTGGTCCTGGACAAGAGATTTTAAATGTTTTAATTTATCCCGCTTAATGGGCCACTGCTCTATACAGGTGGGCGAATTAGTCCATTGTAAAGGTGTGGGTTGCATTGGATGCACCTGAGCAGTGGCCCTATTGAAAAGGCTGGGTAGTTAGAAGAAGATTCCATTGTTCTAGCAAATCTCATCCCCATGAAGATTGACCCTCTCTAGGCAATGTTGAAAAGCGGATGGTTTACCAGGGAAGGAATAGAGATCCCCTTTGAAAGGGGGAGGAAGTGGAGGAGGTAGCTGCTCCTCCTGTTGAGCCACAGAAGGTGATGGTGGAGAGAGTGGTTCAGAATTTCGGAATTTTACAGCAGGAGACACTTGTTCCTTTTCGTCAGGGGATGCCGCGGGCTCCTCCCTCGGAGCAGACGGCAGAGGAGGAGGAGCGGGTTCCAGTGGATTAGAATCCGTAGGAACATGCAGAGGAGTCAGCGCTGTCCACACCAAGCTCCGTGTGGTGAGTACAGCAAGGGGCACCCGAATTCCCTGTCCGAAATTTTTCTTAAAACCTTTCCCTACTTCTTCCCAGAGCTCTAAATTTAACGTGCCCTCATCTGGGGACCAGGGGCAATGCTGTCTTACGGTGCATAAGAGTTGTTGTAAAGCTTTTGGTTCCACAGAACACTGGGCAGCCTTTAAGAGTTGCTGCAAAGTGCGCAGATAAATTCGCTGATCTTTGTCAGGGGCTGCCCCGTATTGGAAACCCCTTTTGAACTACGCGCCTCGGTCCCTTTCCCAGCGCAGCGGGTGGGGCTGTCCCTTACCGGGATGATTCCCCTTGTCGTCTGGACTACGAGAAAGCTCACTGGACTTGCAAATCCCTGAATCATGTCGGAGTCACCACTTATAGCAGTGGCTTTTCACTCCGGTGCTCGGTAGAGAAGGAATAATTACTCGAAACATAGAGTGTTTAGAAAAAGGGGAGAGACCAAAGTCTGAAGGAGAAAACGGCCTCCCCAGCTAAGTTCCTTCCCGTATTTATTTCCAAGGACACATGGAAAAGGTCAGGACCGTTTGTTCATTTCTTTAATGACATCCATACAGGTTAGCTGTTTTCAGCTGACCTTTGCACGTTGCAAACAAGGAGCTTTGGGCAGGTGTTTTCGCCTGTCCCTTCGTTCACTCTGCTCACATTCTTTCCATCCGTCCATTCTTTCTTTTAGGCCCAGTCTCCACATGTGTATGTGTACACACATACATACACGCACACACGTTATATAGGATATTAGAATATTTTATTTCACGGCACTAGCTGTTGTATATTGGCAATGTCCTCAGATTCCACCCTCTTTTTTTAATTTGAGAATTTCACAGGGGTACAAATGTTTTGGTTACATGGATTGCTTTTGTACTGCTTGAATAAAAGTTGTAAGTGTGCCCATCACCGAGTTAGTGTACATTGTACCCATTAGGTATGATTTCACCCATCCCCTCCTCCTCCCTCTCACCTGCTTGATTTTTACTTCTATCTGTGCACATGGGTACTGATCCGTTAGTTCCCATTTAATAGTGAGAACATGTGGTGTTTGTTTTTCGATCTTGTGATACTTTGCTTAGGAGGATGGTCTCCAGCTTCATCCAGATTGTTGCACCCTCTATTTTGAATGATCTCACTTTGCACTAGTTCAGGACCTTGAATATTTTATATGGATGAAAATTAGTTACGGTGTGGGTATTATCTGATGTTATAATTTATAAGGTAAAACATAACATTGACTCTATTTAGCAGCTTAAGTTTCTCAATGCTTTTAATTTTAGGGCTCCTTTTTCATGGCTATGCCTGCTTTAACATTCACATGAAAACTGAAAATATGACAATAACCAGTGATGTGGGACTCAAATGTCTAACAGACATCAATGTGTAAAAGGCATAGCCAGGGGACAGACTTAAAATGAGACATAGACAGCAGATCTAAGTGAGCCCGGGGGCCATAACCCTCTTGGTAATCATGAGAAATTTGAGAGTTCATGATGGACATAAATGGGTTTAACCCTAGCCTAGAGCAGGCAGGTTTATAAAGATTTCCTTTGCCTTTGAGATAGCTAAACCTTTATTCGTGGACTTAAGATGCATTCCAGATTTTTAAGGTTTGTTTCCTTTTATGAGAGAAAGACATTAATCCTTTGGGAAGGGGAGGGTTCCTTCCAAGATTTGCATCTACTATCTGGCTAGTCTATGGCAAATGGGACACACACCTTTAGATATGTGATGATTTGGGGTAGGGTGTTGATAGACCTTGGTCTTACCTGGACTTGTGTTGCTGTTCTCATTTTAATACTTGTGCTGCTGAGGCAAGTGCACTGTCCTTGCTTCAGTCTGCAGCACCTTATCTTGGATTTTTACATAAAGAGATTGGAGGGGTAGATATATGAATAAAGAAGAGAGAGCTATCTGAAATTTATGGATTAGAAATAACCAAACGTTGACTTTTTTATTCTGGTCCCGTACAACTTGAATTAAGTTATGCTGCCAAAATTGAAACGAATATTAACCATATATTTAGCATATGTTTTCTTTACTCCAGTGCCCATCACCTCAGAGCCAGGATAAAAACTTTAAACTTGCCATTTGTAAATTAGATGCTCTAAAGATGGAAGCGATTACTCCCACTTCTCTCACTCCCCTGAGTAAGCAATGCGGGAAAGAAATCCAGACATGTTAATTGAAATTGGGACAGGCTTGGTAATGGTTATTAATAAATTAATTATCACTTTTACTGTCTATCCCGTTGTTTGTTATTTTAAGTAGCAGCAGTTTATTAACTTATCTTTATCTAATATTCCCTGGCTTTCTTCTGTGTGCCAATTGCAGATGAGATGTTGGAGCTGAACTTGTCTAATTAGTAGGTTTTTTATCAGACGGATAAATTTGCTCTATGAGCTCTCTTCAATCCAGAGAAAATGATCTCCATGTAAGACAAGTAAACATTGCCCTGATTAAGCTTGAAGAGGCTAAACCAACCACAGATGGGTGTTTTTTTTTCTTTTAGTACTTTGTTTAGAATGAAAGAACAACCACATTAAATCTACAAATTCTAAGTAGTAATTATACTACATGGGTAACAATAATTTGTTTTTCAGATTAGCATGAATTAACAATATAAAGTGAGATACATGTGGAGTTGATCTTTCAGAAATAAAACCATTTTCCTCCTTTTCTACTTTTTTATTTCATATAATTTTATGAACTATAAACAACTTCAGATTCTATGTATTTTTTTCTGGTTTCTTTTTCTTTTGGGGAGGGGAGAGGATCTCGTGGTATCACATAGGCTGGGTACAGTGGTGCAATCATAGCTCACTGCAGCATTGAACTTCTGGGTTTAAGCACTCCTCCTGCCTCAGCCTTCTGAGTAGCTATGACTACAAGTACACTCCACCAGTCCCAGCTAATTTTTTTTTTTATCTTTTGTAGGGACAGGGTCTCACTATGTTGCCCAGGCTAGTCTTGATCACCTGGCCTCAATTTATCCTCTCGCCTTGGCCTCCCAAAGTGCTGGGATTATTGTTCCTGGCCTAAGCTCTGTTTTCACTTTAAAGAAACTGAAAGTGGAAATTAGAAATGATACATTAAAGATAGTTTATGCAATAAGACTGGTCAATATTTTAATTCAGCTTTGGCCAATTTCAAATTGGTGAATGGTTGTTTATGTTTTAAATCAAAATATAATGTTTATGGTATTTAATATGTTTATTAGTTTTATGTAGCCAGGTCCAAGTTTTTAAGGTTTGCCACTAAAACTAACTTTTGATTGACA
>NW_012147189.1:1029240-1029893 GCF_000956105.1 Propithecus coquereli | reverse complement strand
ATTTTTATATCAACATTATTATAATATAACAGTAAAAGAAGCCAAGCTTCCTTGTCTGCACTTGTTTACAGTTCAAATTTTAAATTTGAATCTCAATAGCACTTTTATGGAGTTTTGCTTCTTCCAAAAGTGCCAAAAGTTTCTGTATGATTACTATATGGCTTTTTTACCTTTGTCTTGGAGCTACCACTTTCTCTCTCTCTCTCTCAATAGTGCCCTGACCTGCATTTCTGCATTTTGGCAAAAGCCTGTTGCAGCCATGTCTTGCATTGACTCCTTTTGATCTGTCTGTGTGTTATCTGATCAATTGGTTCTGTTGTTCTACAATGATCAGGAGTTTTTCATTTCATTGATTTTGTGGGTAAGAAAGGACTTCTAATTTGAATGAGATGTATAAAATGATTTTATTAGACAAAGTCATAGAAAAATATGTCCTGCATTATAGAATTAAACATAACCTCCAGCTGTAGCATCTTGGAGTTTTGCTGTTTAATCTTTTTATGTGCACTGCTGTGGAGACCATATGAACACTCTCTCTCACATTTTCACTGTCAGGATCTGGTAAGCTTATATACTTATAAATTTAAATTTAATCTATCTAATCATGTACATTTATATCCCTCTGTATATTATAATTAATATTATTTAAAAAT
>NW_012147189.1:1024192-1025818 GCF_000956105.1 Propithecus coquereli | reverse complement strand
CATTAAATGGACTATCTCATACAGTCTTCCCAGCAACTTTATTCAATAAGTAGCATTCAGTACCATTATTAATGCCTATTTTACAGATGAGAAAACTAAACTTAGATATATCATGGGCACGTAGTTTAAACTGTGATAATCAAGATTTATTCACAAGTTTAAAACACTGCACTGCAATGCCTCATTCAATTGATAGTAGCAAAGGCATGCCAGTTCTTCAATATTTCATTATAAGGTTAAAACAATTAAAAACTTAAAAATTTTAGATACAGAATTTATATAGCTAAAATGATCTCCACCTTCTAGATATCATTAACCAAAATTAATTTAGTTATATTTTTCTAGGATATTTTGCCAGATAAAATAAATTCTAAATTTTGAGTAGTAACAGAAACTGGTAATGGTGTTAAAAGCCGAAGTTCAAAGATAATTTTCAGACTTCACTTCTGCTACTAAGGAAGATATTTTCCTTCTGTGAGATATTTTATCAGAATAGGTAACATATAGCCAGATTAACAGCTGCATTTCCATTGTTTATGTATAGTTATAAAATTGATTAACCAATATGATATTGTAAAGCTTCATGATCAACACATCTCCCAGTATTTTTTATCTTTGAGTAGATTATTATGTTACACGAGCCACAAACTGTAAAGCCTGAACATACTGCACACTATACTGTTTTGATCCAATAAAATGTACACAAATTAATCTAGCAGCTATTTAATGCTATGCATAATTGCTATTGTGCTACATGCTAATTAAGCCTGAATGGACAACAGATGATTATAATTTCACATAGCCTAGCTAAAATTTTATAGCTCTTCTTTATTGTTTCTTCAATACTTTCATGGCTGTCGGTACTGAAAATTTTATCTGATACCACGTAAAATTTAATCCTCATTAGTCACAGCATACATTCTAACCCTATAGCTATTACCCACATCTTCCAAGTTCTGAATCTGACTCTTCCACTGTTAGAGTCCTAGTAGTACCAGTCTCTCTTCTCTTCCTGTGTTTGTGCACCCACATCCTGGACTTACGACCTGCCTTCCCTTTATGCAATATTCCCCCACATAAAAAGCTAATAAAACATAATTTTGGAAAGAATGGGCTATGGAATAAGGCAGATCTGGCCTTGAGTTTAATCTCTGTTACTTCCTAGTTAGGTGAAATTGAACAATATATCTCATCTCTTGGACCTCAGTTTCTTTACTGCAAAACACAAGGTAGGTATCAAATAGGCTGATACCTACTTGAAAGTGGTTTTTGCATAAAATAAATGATCAACACATGTAAAAAAAAAAAAACAGTTTGACCCAGACCTTGACACATAGTTACTACTCAATAATGTGCAACTGCTGATGTTATCCTTGCCTCACCTAATTCCATCGTCTTTAGCCATCCCAGGTGCTGGAAAGCTGGGGACTCTATAAATCTGATGCTCAGATGGCCGGCTTGCCTGGCTGGATGGACCTAAAATTTATGGCAATCCAGGTACTCTTGGAACGTGGTCTGGGTGCTTGGAGGTGAGGCTGAAGAAAATTACAAGGGAGAGAAGAGAATTGTTTACATAAGAGAGAAGTCTGCTGAAGGAAGAGACTGGGTGGGAATTCTAAAAAGGAG
>NW_012147189.1:1022985-1024142 GCF_000956105.1 Propithecus coquereli | reverse complement strand
ATTGGAAGTATGTAAGTTTTATGTATAGAATTTAGAAAACACATTAAAGTATAATAACAAAGCACATGAAAAAATAAAAAAAGGTGGTAAAGAGGTGGTTGACACAGTACTTTGTCCTTCCCTGAGGAACCATATATTTAGTATCTTAATTTAGCATTTATCATTTATGTAGGTTGTTTATACTTGAAAATTTTATTTGTACAATTATATGAAAAGTTACATAAACAGGCAGAATGAATGAACAAGCATTAACTATAATTACAAATACAAACACATGCAGAAAGATGACTTTGTTGGAAATGAAATCTAAAGAAAGAAATGGAAAAATCTACTCCATGAACTTGAAAAAAATGCAAGACATTATGATATCAGAAATATAAAAAGAAAGAAAAAGAAGAAAACAGTATCAACATTGGAATAAATGCACTAATTTTGAGGCAGAGGAAGAGGGTAACAAAAGAGCCCCACAATATGGAACATCTGGTCACTGAATCAAAAATGGACTTTAATTGGAAACAGACAGATGGCATAAACACTATTATCACAGAGAAAGCTGTTGCATAGACATAGAGATCTAGGATATTGACTTTGGCAGTACTGTACTTTGCATTGCCAATGATGTTATTCAGACTGGGTGGAATATCATGGAAAGTTGGCCTCTCTGCCTAACATTCCTTTGGGCCCATTCATGCCTTTCTTAAATATACGGACAATTACGTGCTCCCAGGTAATTTAACAAATGGGTGGGCATCTTTATATCTGATATTATATACACATGTTCATATGTTAGAAGAAAGAATATTGACATTTTGTGTTTTTTTGGCATTAGTTAAAATGAGCACTTTTCTAAGTATATTAGATGGAGGTTAAAATATTTCATAACTCTCAAAATTGACTATAAGGATTCAGGAATAATTACATAAATCTTTTTTTATAGTACATTTCCAAACAAGATAAGAAAGTCAAACACAGTAAGATAACTAGGTGATGTCAGACTCTTTCCATCTATATGTCTTTGATTTATCAGATATGATTTAAAGAATTATGAGATATTTAATTACTACAGTTACCTAGCCATTTTCCAAGTCTAATCTATGAATCCATCTTAAAATTGCTTTGTAAAAAAGCATTTAGTAAAAAAGGCCTGGAGATAAATG
>NW_012147189.1:1011788-1012265 GCF_000956105.1 Propithecus coquereli | reverse complement strand
ACCTCTGTCCCGAACACTGCCTCCTTATCCCTCTCTCTCAATAACTACAGCTCTATTATCTCTTCACAACTTAAATTCTCGAAGTTTAAGTTAAAATCACTGTCTCTAAGATTTCATCCTCCATTTGCTACCTAACGTTTGGCAAACTAACTTATATCCTCACCTATCTATTGAAATAATTCTTGGTGAGGACATCTTGTTCTGTGTAATTGACGGACAATTTTTAGTCTTTCTCTCTTTCATGCAGTACAGCATTTGAAAACCCAAAATTTCACCTTGGGATTGGTGTCATTACTCTGTCCTCTTTCCCTCCTGTCAGTCTAGTTCTCATTCTCCTCCCTGAAGTTTCCACCTCCACACTCCTGTTAAATACTATTTCTTTTTTTTTTTTCTTCTTCTTTGATCTCTCTCCTGAGATCTGTACCTTATAGTCAATACTCTACTAGATATCAAACTTTTTCTGAAACATCTCTATGG
>NW_012147189.1:1007127-1009798 GCF_000956105.1 Propithecus coquereli | reverse complement strand
ATAAAAAGTGGAAAAGTTTAGGCTAGTATCCTTTAACTCTTGTAATTCTAGTAAAACTATCCCCCCCCAAACTCTTTATGTCCTTTGTCCCTTATTTCCTGAAATTTCTTTATAAAATACGGCTGTGAAGTTATAATTCTCTCATTGAAAAAATATTTGGTGGGCTCCCCTCAACATCAGGATGGTTGTTGTACTGAATCCATTAAAGGTTTTTTAGGGTGTCTCTCGAGATCACTTCAAAAACTAACCCCACCTTTCTTCTAGTCTCATTGTCTGCCACTTGCCTGCATATCCCATAGACCCAGCTCTGGAAATACTTCGAGATAAATACCTCACTTCCCTTGTATGTGTTGTTCCTTGTGTTTGAAATACCCTTTATGCTTATGCTTTTTGTGAAAATTCTGTCCCATAAGAAGAAGTTTAAATGATATATCTTCTCTGTAGTCTTCTTTATTCATATTAATCCTTCCCCATTGGCACCTCTTTTCACATGCTGCCATAAGTATTTCATTCAGATTCTTAATGACACTTATCTCAGTATTTTGTATTTATGTACCTGTGCTTTTTTCTTCTCCTCTTGATTGAGAGATCATTTAGAAAGAGCAGAAACTGTCATTTATGTTTGTGTCTCCTGTGAGTTATTCGCTGAATTGTGTCCTCTACAAATTTATATATTAAAGTCCTAACCCCCAGTACCTCAGAATGTGATCATATTAAGAAATAGGATAATTACAGATGCAATCAATTAAAATAAAGTCATACTGGATTAGAGTGGCCCCTTAATGCAATATGACTAAGTCCTTACAAAGAAGGAAAATTTTACACACACACACACACACACACACACATATACACACATACACACACACACTGGGAGAATGACATGTGAAGATGAAGACAGAGATCAGGGTGATATTATTATAAGCCAAAGAAGCTCAAAGATTGCCAGCAAATTACTAAAAACTTGCTAAAAGGCATGGAACAGATTCTCCTTCAAAGTCTACCTAAGGATCTAGACCTGCTGATACCTTGATCTTGGACTTCTAGCCTCCAAAACTATGAGACAAAACGTTTTTGTCGGTTAAGCCACCCAGGTTGTGATATTTTGTTACAGGAGCCTGAGCAAACCAATACATTGTATGTGGCTACCTAGTAGAGTAGACACTCACACATAGATGGAGGAATAAAATACTTTGTTTTTGTAAATTCTGGATCAGCAATTGCTTGATATATATGCTACTGTCACTGGTGTTAAATATACATTTCTGGCTTTTTTTAATTTTCTGATGTCCTAACTAGATTGTTGTTCCTCTGGAAATAGAAATTACATTTTTTCACTATTTTATGATGTTTTGTAGTTTTTACAAGAATTTTCCCCATTAAATAGCTCTAAAAAGTTAGTTTCTTTATAATTTGCCATAATTATGTACCATTAAGAAAAACATTTATCCATTCACACACCAGAAGGCTTATTTATTGTTTAGTTATTGCATATATTGTAGAAAAAAATACACTACTAATTCCAACTACTGACAAATGGAATAGTCATGAAGAATTGGTTCTATTCAAAGACAAAGTAAGTTCAGATACAAAGTTATCAAATAATCCATATTCTCTCACATATTTTTTTCTACTGTCCAGTGATTTTGGTCTCCACCATTAAAATAATTTACATAATCAAAGTCATTCTTTCCACAGAGTGATAGCTTTCCACAAAGCTCTCATTAATTGAAAGTATATGTCTTTGAAGAATAGCTCATTCACATTTTAGCACAGATTAGATATGATTACCAGAGAGAGTTGTGGATCTTGGAAATAGAGCAAAGCACGGGCAAAATCTACTAGGGGAAATTTGAGGAGAAGATTCTGGGCTGGGCATTGGCACAGATACCATATTGTGACGCTCAGGGAATTTTAGGGAAGGAGATATAAATAAAAATGGGAGGAGTGCACAAAAGACAATATAGCCTACTTTACAATTTTATTTACATTTGACCCTATAAATCTACAACAAATCCAAAGAAGTACATAGGAACAATCACATAAACTTAAAATAAAAACCAAAAAAGATTTGTTTTTTAAGGAAAGGAGGGCAGAGTATTTTCAAAGCAAACAGCTATATTTTTATTTTGTAGTACATTATAAAGAGGTTAGGATTCCCACATTATCTACTATAGTTCAATAGTTCAATATTAATCCACCGAGATTTATTTCTTATGGCTTCCCTTGAAATAAAATATTTTCTGTTTCACACTATAGAAATATTTTCATTATTTCTGAGGGGATATTAGTTTTCTAATGCATTAAAAACTGTCAAACATTTAGTGACTTAAACAATTATTTATTATGTCAGCAGTCCAGGCATGGTGTGGCTAAATTCTTTGCTCAGATTAAAATTGGGGTTTTGGCTTTGCTGTGCTTCTTTCTGAAGGCTCTGCGTCTATTGAGAGGATCATATGGTCTTTGTTTTTGCTTCTATTATATGGTGAATTACATTTATAGATTTGCGTATGTTGAACCATCTCTGCATCTCTGGGATGAAGCTTACTTGGTAATGATGGATTATTTTCTTTAAAAGCACCTGGATTCAGTTTGCTAGGATTTTGTTGAGAATTTTTGCATTTATATTCATAAGGGATATGGTCTTTGTTTTTGCTTCTATTATATGGTG
>NW_012147189.1:1001110-1003866 GCF_000956105.1 Propithecus coquereli | reverse complement strand
ATCATTGTTGGAACAAAGAGTAAAACCTTTTTACTTTCTGAAAAAATAGATCTCTGTTTTTTCAAATGATACCAGCAAACCATAATTTGCTGGCAAAATTCTCTCACACTCAAAGATTCTAGACATAACTCAGTCTTAGTAAAATCTTTTATACATAGTTTTCATCTTTCTTCTTCATTTACCTGGATAATTCTTTGCTGTGTATGTTTCCCAGGTGTTGTGATATCAGCTGAGATGGTAAACATGGTTTGTATAAAGAATTGATAGTGCTGAGTATACCCACATAAATCATGCTCTCCTGTGTTCCTATGATGGCAAAAAGTATGATTCAGTTTTTTTTTAATAGGTGGAAGAATCTTTGAAATGATTTGTCCTGAACAATTCATTTTACCAAATGGGGAGAGTATGCATAAGCGGAAGAAATGGAAATAGGATAAAAGTCTTTGACTAGAATAATTAACTTGCTTGGATTCTGCTTAGGATTTTTATCCCCCCCCAAATCACCATTTTGTTCATTAGCCAGCTAATCACAGAGCATATTTGGGGAAGAGGAGGATGTCTTTGTTCTCTTTACAATGGCTTATCTATTATCCAGACCTGAAATTCCTTTCTCTCTCAAGAACTAAATAAAATCTTACTTTCTTAAATTTACTTCCTTACCATCCACAGCATACTAACACGAAACAAAGCTTTTTCTTAACCTTATTGTCCTTAGTATTCTAATGCTATTTTATTGTTTCCTTGGGTTTCTGGGTTTTTATATATTCCCTGTGCATTGCAGTATGTTTCTTGATGAGTATCCACACTGGGTCTTTCCCTGTTCTTTTCACTCATAAACCTTCATTGGACTTTTTTTAAACACAAATGTCATTGAAGTCATCTCCGTTCTTAATAGGAAAAGGTCAATTTTTCTCTATTCGGGTTTTCTAGGCCTCTATCTTCTGACTTTATCCTTGTCTCTCCCTACGCTTTAATTTAATATTTCCTACTTTATACTAATCATCTCACTCTCTCCAGAAGGTGCCATGCTCATTTCCAAGTTCCTACCATCTACACTACTTAAATTGTTTTTCTGCGTTCCTTCCATCCCACCCTCTGTTTAGATACCAGTTTAAATCTCCATGGAACCTACTTCCAAGGATAGTATAACTCATTCTCTGAAATCTGATAAACTTTTGTGTGTATGTGTGAGTGTGTTTCTTTTTATTAAAGAGTGAAGCACAGTATTAGAGCATGGACTTTGGAATCATACACATGTGGATTTGAATCTTGGGTCTGAGATTTACCGTCTATGTAAACTTGGACTCTGAGCCAAATTCTCCTCATTTGTGAACTGGGGGTAAGAGCATTTACCTCAAGTCTTTGTTTTTAGGATTAAATGAGGTTAATGTCAAGTATCTACCACAATGTCTGCCAGAGTAGCCTGCATCAGTGGTAACTGTTGCTTAAATAACATAACCATTTACGTTATTATCTACTTCAATTACTGCTATGTGTATATCTTATTTTTCTAACTGTCTTGTTATTAATAGTACCTCTAATATAGGGACTCTATCTTTTGTGTCTCTGCTCAGGTTTATTATTGTTTTTACAATGTGAAGAATGCTAAAACTATTATCAGACGGTCTAGTATTATTTTCCTTATAAAAACTTGTATAAACAGCTGATCTTTTCAGTCTTTTTTTTGTCTGTAAAATGGAAACAATACATACGTCATGTAAAGGAATTAGAAATACAATATTTACAAATAGACTTCAAAATTATATATTTGTATAAAATGTAAAGGATTTATTGCAACAGTTAATAATTAATATTGTAATAGTTATCAAGAATGGAAAATAAATATTTTAAGAATGTTGAATAAGAGGAAGGAACCCAATATTCAAGATTATATTGCAACTTTAAGGGTCAAACAAATGATAAAATATTGGAGCCTGTTTTTAGCTATTTGAGACATTTTCATGGTTGCTACATACAAATTATTCATAATTGTAGTAATACCAAAGAATGGTAGTAATTATCTTGAAGTTACAAGACAATGTCCACAGATATCAAGCCTTTATATGGAGTATATAGTAAAAAAATTCTCTGAGCTTTTTCTTTGAACTCTAGTGCAATGATTAATGCCCTTCTTTTAGGATGATTCTCTACTGCTATAAGTGTGTGTGAGAAAATTTTTCAGAAATGATAAATGCTGCACTTTAAGCATTCCTTATTGAGCTTTTTCTGATCTTTTATCTTCAATGCAGTGGTGGCTGTCATATAGAATGTATGGAATGCCCATAAAGAATATCAAATACGGCCCAGGTCAATTGTCTGAATTATGCTGTAGGTGGAGCAATCTAAAATTGAGTAATCTTGGTTGGGATAATAACCCTTAAGACACTCAGATAGGCAACAGTATGAAGATTCTGCCTTTTTACAAATGTATTTTGAGCTCCTACCAATGTCCTTTATTATTCCAGGTGCTGGGAATTCAGTGGTGAACACCAGGGAGCTCTTACCCTCATGCCATTATTATCCTAGCTAAAGAAATGCAAAATAAACAATTGAATCAATTAATACATAGTACTATGTCAAGTGTTCTTGAAACAAAAAGGCAAAGGAAGAAGTTAGAGACTTCAGGAGGCAGGAGATTGGGGCACTCTTTTAGGTGGAGCTCTCAGGAAGGACTCTTAGAGAATGTGCCAGCTGAAAACTATTCACAGCGAAGTGAGGGAGCCAGCCATGTGAGACCTGGAAAGAGTGTTGAAGGC
>NW_012147189.1:987179-989816 GCF_000956105.1 Propithecus coquereli | reverse complement strand
ATGGAAATAAACTTTCCTCTCAGGACTGCTTTAGCTATGTCCCACAGATTTTGATAACTTGTGTCTCCTTTGTCATTTAGTTCAAAGAATCTCTTGATTTCCATCTTGATTTCCTCATTTATGAAGTAATCGTTCAGCAGAAGGTTGTTTAGTTTCCACGATTTTGTGTAGAAATGAGAGTTTCTGTTGGGGTTGATTTCTACTTTTATTTCACTGTGGTCTGAGAAAATACATTGTATGATTTCTATTTTTTTAAATTTTTTGAGACATGCTTTGTGTCCTAGGACATGGTCAATCTTAGAGAATGTCCCATGAGCTGATGAGAAGAACGTATATTCAGTGGTTTTTGGGTAGAATGTCCTGTAAATGCCGGTCAGGCCCATTTGTTCTGAAGTTCTGTTTAAGTCCATTGTTTCTTTGTTAATTTTCTGTTTGGAGGATCTGTCCTTTGCTGTCAGCAAGGTGTTGAACTCTCTAGCTATTATGGTGTTGCTGTTTATCAATTTGTTTAGATCAAGTAGAGTTTGCTTAATGAAGGCTCTGGATAAAAGTCAACTTCCAAGCTCCTTCAGGCTGTTGGTCAAATTCAGTTCCTTGTGGTTGTAGGACATTTTCTTCTGGCTGTAGCCAGAGGCCACTCTCAGCTCCTAGAGTCACCCATACTCATGGCTACATTGCCCTGTTCATCTTCACCTACAATAAGGGAGAGTATTCTCATTATCAAATCCCTCTCACACTTTGAATTTTTTTCTTTGGGAATAGCCCCATCCCTTTTGAGGGCTCAACTGATTAGGTCAAGTTCACCAAAAATAATTCCCTATTCTTATAGTAAATAGTGTCATAGATAATAAACTAATCACAAGAGGACTAGACTATCCCATTATATTAACCATCTTGGGGATTCTACAGAGCCTGTATACCACAGAGCAAGAATCTTGGGGGCCATCTTCCAGTACTGCCTACAAGAGTGCTAAAAAACAACAGTTTTCTGTTATCAATAATGACATGTGGTGAGAACTACCTTGTTTTCAGTTTTTGCATGTCATTTTCGTAATTAAAACCCTCCTTTTCTCTCCTTTGATCTCTTATAAAAGCCTCTCAATAGAAGTCCCTCCTTCTTATATCTCTACTACTTGAGTGTGCCAATAATTTAAAGCATAGTTATGATCATTAGAGCTCTATTACTCAAAATCTTTTATTGGCTCCCTAGTGTCTCTTAACTAAGATGCCACTTAGATGTATAAAATGTCTATCATAATCTGCATCAAAACTTTCTCACATTACTTTCTGCTATATGCCTTCATTAATTAGGAAGCCAAATGAACCCCCAGCTTCTTCATATTTTCCTGCTTCTAAATCCTTATGTAGAAAATAAAATAATTTTATTTCTACCTGGAGGCCCTTTTCCCTCATTTTTCCACAAGTAATTTCTATTCATGTTTCCAGGACTTTTCAAGAACTACCTCCTCTGTGAAACACTTTATGATTTCCCTTAGCTGTGCCTGTAGCTGTACCAATCTTTTGGCACTCGTCACCTAAGTAGAAAGTCATAAAAGATATTATTTTACAAATCTTATGGTTTCTGCTGTAATCTAAAGTTTCTTGATGATAGGTTGATTGTTTTATCAGTGTTTGTATTCTCCACAGTACCTTGCATATAGTCAGTATTGAATAAATATTTGTTGAATTATTTAAAAATTATCCTTGTTTAGATGCCTGATCTCCTTAAAAAAAAAAAAAAAAAACCTTTCTTTTCTAGCCTAATTGGTTATGAGATATTAATCCTGTTGATTGATTGGGTGGTGTTATTACCAATAATTATGATTAAAGTAAGTGAAAAGGATGACTTACAGTTAATCACTTTCTTTGTTACCTAATTTATTCCTCTGACCCTGCTTGAAAATAATCTTTATCCTGAAGTCTTAATGAAGTTATTCACACTGAATACCCAATTAGATTGTACTTCATATAATAAATTTTCTGTTCTGAGTTTAGCTTAAAAAGGCAGATTCCTTGGCTACTAAAAGGATTAAACTTTTATCTGAGAATGTTTCTTACTACTGGACATAGTTTTCATATATCTAGATTTTTATTATGTTGATAGCCAAACTTACTATATTGTTGTAACTTATAATATATAGATAAATCTTAGAAAAAAAATCTAAGGGCAATAACTTTAAAAGATTATAAAGAAATAATGCTGATTGAAAAATTATTTGTCCCTTCCACACTAACGGACAACACTGTAGAACAAGTAGATGAAGTTAACAGATAATCCAAAACAAAATGGCCTCAAAATTGCAATTCAGAGTTCTAATCTAGTGTCCCATACTGAGAAAGTATTAATATTACTATTTAAGACAGTAAAGGTGGTTATAAAAATAAATGAAAAATGTAGATCTTTTAGAATGCTAAAACTCAACAATAAATTATGAAATAAAAAATATTTGACTCCCTGAATTAGAACATATAGAATTTTAAAAGTATTTTTAATCAGAACAGATAACATAGCTCATAGATCAGATATATAGAATGCTAGAATGTTGACGTAGATTTTCCATCCATAGACATGGCAGACGTGTTATTCTTTCATGCTAAGCAGGGTTTAGGTCCAGATTCATTCTTAAAACAGCATTA